>NW_026738130.1:0-24854 GCF_949786415.1 Peromyscus eremicus
TAAGGCGAGCTAGCGTTTGTTTCCCAGTCTTAAATGGATTTGAGTCACATGCAGTTTTTTGTCCTACGAGCAAGAGCTGTTTTCTGGTAAGACGAGTCACTATTGTGCTCCAATTGCCATACACAGTGCAAATAGCACTCGCGTCTGTTCCCCGAAAGTACAGTGTATTGGACTGAAGAGGAGCTACTGTTCTTCTCAGATTCCTAAGCAGAGTTGAACTAGATATGGCCCGTGTGTGTAGGAAGCACAGTTCTTTTGTTCTGAGCAAGCTCACTGTTCGGACCTCATAGGAAGCACAGTAGAGTAGAAGAGTGCTCTTTTCTCAAAAGCAGAGTGTGTTTCATGGAAGGCTAGCTAGCATTTGTATCCCAGTCCTAAATGGAGTTGTATCCCATGCAGTTTCTGGTCCTATGAGCAAGAGTTGTTTTCTGGTTAGGAAATTCACTATTACGCTCCCATTGCCATACACAGTGCAAATAGCACTCGCTTCTGTTCCCAGCAAATACAGTGTTTCGGACTGAAGAGGAGCTACTGTTCTTGTCAGTTTCCTAAGCAGAGTTGAACATGATATGGCCCTTGTGTGTAGGAAGCACAGTTCTTATGATCTGAGCAAGCTCACTCTTCTGGCCCTATAGGAAACACAGTAGAGTAGTAGTGTGCTCTTTTCTCAAATCAGAGTGTGTTTTTGTAAGGCGAGCTTGTGTTTGTTTCCTAGTTAAATGGAGTGGAATCACGTGCAGGCTCTGTTCCTACGAAGAAGAGTTGTTTTCTGGTAAAGAAAGTCACTATTGCGCTCCCATTGCCATACACAGTGCAAATAGCACTCGCGTCTGTTCCCAGCAAGTACAGTGTATTGGACTGAATAGGAGCTACTGTTCTTGTCAGTTTCCTAAGCAGAGTTGAACTAGATATGGCCCGTGTGTTTAGGAAGCACATTTCTTATGTTCTGAGCAAGCTCACTCTTCTGGCCCTATAGGAAACACAGTAGAGTAGAAGAGTGCTCTTTTCTCAAAAGCAGAGTGTGTTTCTTGTAAAGCGAGGTAGAGTTTGTTTCCCAGTCCTAAATGGAGTTGAATCACATGCAGTTTCTGGTCCTACGAGCAAGAGTTGTTTTATGGTAAGAAGAGTCACTATTGCGCTGCCTTTGCCATACACAGGACAAATAGCACTGGCGTCTGTTCCCAGCAAGTACAGTGTATTGGACTGAAGAGGATCTACTGTTCTTGTCAGGTTCCTAAGCAGACTTGAACTAGATATGGCCGTGTGTGTAGGAAGCACAGTTTTTTTGTTCTGAGCAAGCTCACTGTTCGGAACACATAGGAAACACAGTAGAGTAGAAGTGTGCTCTTTTCTCAAAAGCAGAGTGTGTTTCTTGGAAGTTGAGCTAGCGTTTGTTTCCCAGTCCTAAATGAAGTTCAGTCACATGCAGTTTTTTGTCCTACGAGCAAGAGTTGTTTTCTGGTAAGACAAGTCACTATAGTGCTCCAATTGCCATATACAGTGAAAATAGCACTCGCGTATATTCCCCGCAAGTACAGTGTATTGGAATGAAGAGGAGCTACTGTTCTTGTCAGGTTCCTAAGCAGAGTTGAACTAGATATGGCCCGTGTGTGTAGGAATCACAGTTCTTTTGTTCTGAGCAAGCTCACTGTTCTGGCCCAATAGGAAACACAGTAGAGTAGAAGAGTGCTCTTTTCTCTAAAGCAGAGTGTGTTTCTTGTAAGGTGAGCTAGCTTTTGTTTCCCAGTCCTAAATGGAGTTGAATCACATGCAGTTTCTGGTCCTACGAGCAAGAGGTGTTTTCTGGTAAGACAAGTCACTACTGGGCTCCAATTGCCATACACAGTGCAAATAGCACTTGCGTCTGTTCCCCGCAAGTACAGTGTATTGGACTGAAGAGGATCTAGTGTTCTTGTCAGTTTCCTAAGCAGAGTTGAACTAGATATGGCCCGTGTGTGTAGGAAGCACAGTTCTTATGTTCTGAGCAAGTTCACTCTTCTGGCCCTATAGGAAACACAGTAGAGTAGTTGAGTGCTCTTTTCTCAAAAGCAGAGTGTGTTTTTGTAAGGCGAGCTAGCGTTTGTTTCCTAGTCCTAAATGGAGTTGAATTACATGCAGTTTCTGGTCCTATGAACAAGAGTTGTTTTCTGGTAAGGAAAGTCACTATTGCGCTCCCATTGCCCTTCACAAGGCAAATAGCACTCGCATCTTTTCCCAGCAAGTACAGTGTATTGGACTGAATAGGAGCTACTCTTCTTGTCAGTTTCCTAAGCAGAGTTGAACTAGATATGGTCCGTGTGTGTAGGAAGCACAGTTCTTTTGTTCTGAGCAAGCTCACTGTTTGGACCCCATAGGAAACACAGTAGAGTAGAAGAGTGCTCTTTTCTCTAAAGCAGAGTGTGTTTCCTGTAAGGCAAGCTACCGTTTGTTTCCCAGTCCTAAATGGAGTGGAATCACATGCAGTTTCTGGTCCTACGAGCAAGAGTTGTTTTCTGGTAAGGAAAGTCACTATTGCGCTCCCATTGCCATAAACAGTGCAAATAGCCCTCCCGTCTGTTCCCAGCAAGTACAGTGTATCGGACTGAAGAGGAGCTACTGTTCTTGTCAGTTTCCTAAGCAGAGTTGAACATGATATGGCCCTTGTGTGTAGGAAGCACAGTTCTTATGTTCTGAGCAAGCTCACTCTTCTGGCCCTATAGGAAACACAGTAGAGTAGAAGTGTGCTCTTTTCTCAAAAGCAGAGTGTGTTTTTGTAAGGCGAGCTAGCGTTTGTTTCCTAGTTAAATGGAGTTGAATCACTAGCAGTCTCTGGTCCTACGAAGAAGAGTTGTTTTCTGGTAAAGAAAGTCACTATTGCGCTCCCATCACCATACACAGTGCAAATAGCACTCGCGTCTGTTCCCAGCAAGTACAGTGTATCGGACTGAAGAGGAGCTACTGTTCTTGTCAGTTTCCTAAGCAGAGTTGAACTAGATATGGCCCGTGTGTAGGAAGCACAGTTCTTTTGTTCTGAGCAAGCTCACTGTTCTGGCCCTATAGGAAACACAGTAGAGTAGAAGAGTGCTCTTTTCTCTAAAGCAGAGTGTGTTTTTGTAAGGTGAGCTACCTTTTGTTTGCCAGTCCTAAATGGAGTTGAATCACATGCAGTTTCTGGTCCTACGAGCAAGAGTTGTTTTATGGTAAGAAGAGTCACCATTGCGCTGCCATTGCCATACACAGGACAAATAGCACTGGCGTCTGTTAGCAGCAAGTACAGTGTATTGGACTGAAGAGGTTCTACTGTTCTTGTCAGGTTCCTAAGCAGAATTGAACTAGTTATGGCCGTGTGTGTAGGAAGCACAGTTCTTTTGTTCTGAGCAAGCTCACTGTTCTGGCCCTATAGGAAACACAGTAGAGTAGAAGAGTGCTCTTTTCTCAAAAGTAGAGTGTGTTTCTTGTAAGGCGAGCTAGGGTTTGTTTCCCAGTCCTAAATGGAGTTGAGTCACATGCAGTATTTGTCCTACGAGCAAGAGTTGTATTCTGCTAAGACGAGTCACTATTGTGCTCCAATTGCCATACACAGTGCAAATAGCACTCGCGTCTCTTCCCCGAAAGTACAGTTTATTGGACTGAAGAGGAGCTACTGTTCTTCTCAGTTTCCTAAGCAGAGTTGAACTAGATATGGCCGGTGTGTGTAGGAAGCACAGTTCTTTTGTTCTGAGCAAGCTCACTGTTCGGACCCCATAGGAAGCAAAGTAGAGTAGAACAGTGCTCTTTTCTCAAAAGCAGAGTGTGTTTCATGTAAGGCGAGCTAGCAATTGTATCCCAGTCCTAAATGGAGTTGAATCACATGCAGTTTCTGGTTCTATGAGCAAGAGTTGTTTTCTGGTATGGAAAGTCACTATTGCGCTCCCATTGCCATACACAGTGCAAATAGCACTCGCGTCAGTTCCCAGCAAGTACAGTGTTTCGGACTGAAGAGGAGCTACTGTTCTTGTCAGTTTCCTAAGCAGAGTTGAACTAGTTATGGCCCGTGTGTAGGAAGCACAGTTCTTTTGTTCCGACCAAGCTCACTGTTATGGCCATATAGGAAACACAGTAGAGTAGAAGAGTGCTCTTTTCTCTAAAGCAGAGTGTGTTTCTTGTAAGGCGAGCTAGCGTTTGTTTCCCAGTCCTAAATGGAGTAGAATCACATGCAGTATCTAGTCCTACGAGCAAGAGTTGTTTTATGGTAAGAAGAGTCACTATTGCGCTGCCATTGCCATACACAGGACAAATAGCACTGCCGTCTGTTCCCAGCAAGTACAGTGTATTGGACTGAAGAGGATCTACTGTTCTTGTCAGGTTCCTAAGCAGAATTGAACTAGATATGGCCGTGTGTGTAGGAAGCACAGTTCTTTTGTTCTGAGCAAGCTCACTGTTCGGACACCATAGGAAACACAGTAGAGTAGAAGAGTGCTCTTTTCTCAAAAGCAGAGTGTGTTTCTTGTAAGGCGAGCTAGCGTTTGTTTCCCAGTCCTAAATGGAGTTGAATCACATGCAGTTTCTGGTCCTAAGAGCAAGAGTTGTTTTCTGGTAAGGAAAGTCACTATTGTGCTCCCCTTGCCATACACAGTGCAAATAGCTCCCGCGTCTGTTCCCAGCAAGTACAGTGTATCAGACTGAAGAGGAGCTACTGTTCTTGTCAGTTTCCTAAGCAGAGTTGAACATGATATGGCCCTTGTGTGTAGGAAGCACAGTTCTTTTGTTCTGAGCAAGCTCACTGTTCTGGCCCTATAGGAAATACAGTAGAGTAGAAGAGTGCTCTTTCCACAAAAGCAGAGTGTGTTTCTTGTAAGGTGAACTAGCTTTTGTTTCCCAGTCCTAGATGGAGTTGAATCACATGCAGTTTCTGGTCCTACGAGCAAGAATTGTTTTATAGTAAGAAGATCACTCTTGCGCTCCCATTGCCATACACAGTGCAAATAGCACTCGCATCTGTTCCCAGCAAGTACAGTGTATCGGACTGAAGAGGAGCTACTGTTCTTGTCAGTTTCCTAAGCAGAGTTGAACTAGATATGGCCCGTGTGTGTAGGAAGCACAGTTCTTTTGTTCTGAGCAAGCTCACTGTTCTGGCCCTATAGGAAACACAGTAGAGTAGAAGAGTGCTCTTTTCTCTAATGCAGAGTGTGTTTCTTGTAAGGTGAGCTAGCTTTTGTTTCCCAGTCCTAAATGGAGTTGAATCACATGCAGTTTCTGGTCCTACGAGCAAGAGTTGTTTTATGGTAAGAAGAGTCACTATTGCGCTGCCATTGCCATACCCAGGACAAATAGCACTGGCGTCTGTTCCCAGGAAGTACAGTGTATTGGACTGAAGAGGATCTACTGTTCTTGTCAGGTTCCTAAGCAGAATTGAACTAGTTATGGCCGTGTGTGTAGGAAGCACAGTTCTTTTGTTCTGAGCAAGCTCACTGTTCAGACCCAATAGGAAACACAGTAGAGTAGAAGAGTACTCTTTTCTCAAAAGCAGAGTGTGTTTCTTGTAAGGCGAGCTAGCGTTTGTTTCCCAGTCTTAAATGGATTTGAGTCACATGCAGTTTTTTGTCCTACGAGCAAGAGCTGTTTTCTGGTAAGACGAGTCACTATTGTGCTCCAATTGCCATACACAGTGCAAATAGCACTCGCGTCTGTTCCCCGAAAGTACAGTGTATTGGACTGAAGAGGAGCTACTGTTCTTCTCAGATTCCTAAGCAGAGTTGAACTAGATATGGCCCGTGTGTGTAGGAAGCACAGTTCTTTTGTTCTGAGCAAGCTCACTGTTCGGACCTCATAGGAAGCACAGTAGAGTAGAAGAGTGCTCTTTTCTCAAAAGCAGAGTGTGTTTCATGGAAGGCTAGCTAGCATTTGTATCCCAGTCCTAAATGGAGTTGTATCCCATGCAGTTTCTGGTCCTATGAGCAAGAGTTGTTTTCTGGTTAGGAAATTCACTATTACGCTCCCATTGCCATACACAGTGCAAATAGCACTCGCTTCTGTTCCCAGCAAATACAGTGTTTCGGACTGAAGAGGAGCTACTGTTCTTGTCAGTTTCCTAAGCAGAGTTGAACATGATATGGCCCTTGTGTGTAGGAAGCACAGTTCTTATGATCTGAGCAAGCTCACTCTTCTGGCCCTATAGGAAACACAGTAGAGTAGTAGTGTGCTCTTTTCTCAAATCAGAGTGTGTTTTTGTAAGGCGAGCTTGTGTTTGTTTCCTAGTTAAATGGAGTGGAATCACGTGCAGGCTCTGTTCCTACGAAGAAGAGTTGTTTTCTGGTAAAGAAAGTCACTATTGCGCTCCCATTGCCATACACAGTGCAAATAGCACTCGCGTCTGTTCCCAGCAAGTACAGTGTATTGGACTGAATAGGAGCTACTGTTCTTGTCAGTTTCCTAAGCAGAGTTGAACTAGATATGGCCCGTGTGTTTAGGAAGCACATTTCTTATGTTCTGAGCAAGCTCACTCTTCTGGCCCTATAGGAAACACAGTAGAGTAGAAGAGTGCTCTTTTCTCAAAAGCAGAGTGTGTTTCTTGTAAAGCGAGGTAGAGTTTGTTTCCCAGTCCTAAATGGAGTTGAATCACATGCAGTTTCTGGTCCTACGAGCAAGAGTTGTTTTATGGTAAGAAGAGTCACTATTGCGCTGCCTTTGCCATACACAGGACAAATAGCACTGGCGTCTGTTCCCAGCAAGTACAGTGTATTGGACTGAAGAGGATCTACTGTTCTTGTCAGGTTCCTAAGCAGACTTGAACTAGATATGGCCGTGTGTGTAGGAAGCACAGTTTATTTGTTCTGAGCAAGCTCACTGTTCGGAACACATAGGAAACACAGTAGAGTAGAAGTGTGCTCTTTTCTCAAAAGCAGAGTGTGTTTCTTGGAAGTTGAGCTAGCGTTTGTTTCCCAGTCCTAAATGAAGTTCAGTCACATGCAGTTTTTTGTCCTACGAGCAAGAGTTGTTTTCTGGTAAGACAAGTCACTATAGTGCTCCAATTGCCATATACAGTGAAAATAGCACTCGCGTATGTTCCCCGCAAGTACAGTGTATTGGAATGAAGAGGAGCTACTGTTCTTGTCAGGTTCCTAAGCAGAGTTGAACTAGATATGGCCCGTGTGTGTAGGAATCACAGTTCTTTTGTTCTGAGCAAGCTCACTGTTCTGGCCCAATAGGAAACACAGTAGAGTAGAAGAGTGCTCTTTTCTCTAAAGCAGAGTGTGTTTCTTGTAAGGTGAGCTAGCTTTTGTTTCCCAGTCCTAAATGGAGTTGAATCACATGCAGTTTCTGGTCCTACGAGCAAGAGGTGTTTTCTGGTAAGACAAGTCACTACTGGGCTCCAATTGCCATACACAGTGCAAATAGCACTTGCGTCTGTTCCCCGCAAGTACAGTGTATTGGACTGAAGAGGATCTAGTGTTCTTGTCAGTTTCCTAAGCAGAGTTGAACTAGATATGGCCCGTGTGTGTAGGAAGCACAGTTCTTATGTTCTGAGCAAGTTCACTCTTCTGGCCCTATAGGAAACACAGTAGAGTAGTTGAGTGCTCTTTTCTCAAAAGCAGAGTGTGTTTTTGTAAGGCGAGCTAGCGTTTGTTTCCTAGTCCTAAATGGAGTTGAATTACATGCAGTTTCTGGTCCTATGAACAAGAGTTGTTTTCTGGTAAGGAAAGTCACTATTGCGCTCCCATTGCCCTTCACAAGGCAAATAGCACTCGCATCTTTTCCCAGCAAGTACAGTGTATTGGACTGAATAGGAGCTACTCTTCTTGTCAGTTTCCTAAGCAGAGTTGAACTAGATATGGTCTGTGTGTGTAGGAAGCACAGTTCTTTTGTTCTGAGCAAGCTCACTGTTTGGACCCCATAGGAAACACAGTAGAGTAGAAGAGTGCTCTTTTCTCTAAAGCAGAGTGTGTTTCCTGTAAGGCAAGCTACCGTTTGTTTCCCAGTCCTAAATGGAGTGGAATCACATGCAGTTTCTGGTCCTACGAGCAAGAGTTGTTTTCTGGTAAGGAAAGTCACTATTGCGCTCCCATTGCCATACACAGTGCAAATAGCCCTCCCGTCTGTTCCCAGCAAGTACAGTGTATCGGACTGAAGAGGAGCTACTGTTCTTGTCAGTTTCCTAAGCAGAGTTGAACATGATATGGCCCTTGTGTGTAGGAAGCACAGTTCTTATGTTCTGAGCAAGCTCACTCTTCTGGCCCTATAGGAAACACAGTAGAGTAGAAGTGTGCTCTTTTCTCAAAAGCAGAGTGTGTTTTTGTAAGGCGAGCTAGCGTTTGTTTCCTAGTTAAATGGAGTTGAATCACTAGCAGTCTCTGGTCCTACGAAGAAGAGTTGTTTTCTGGTAAAGAAAGTCACTATTGCGCTCCCATTGCCATACACAGTGCAAATAGCACTCGCGTCTGTTCCCAGCAAGTACAGTGTATCGGACTGAAGAGGAGCTACTGTTCTTGTCAGTTTTCTAAGCAGAGTTGAACTAGATATGGCCCGTGTGTAGGAAGCACAGTTCTTTTGTTCTGAGCAAGCTCACTGTTCTGGCCCTATAGGAAACACAGTGGAGTAGAAGAGTGCTCTTTTCTCTAAAGCAGAGTGTGTTTCTTGTAAGGTGAGCTAGCTTTTGTTTCCCAGTCCTAAATGGAGTTGAATCACATGCAGTTTCTGGTCCTACGAGCAAGAGTTGTTTTATGGTAAGAAGAATCACTATTGCGCTGCCATTGCCATACACAGGACAAATAGCACTGGCGTCTGTTCCCAGGAAGTACAGTGTATTGGACTGAAGAGGATCTACTGTTCTTGTCAGGTTCCTAAGCAGAATTGAACTAGTTATGGCCGTGTGTGTAGGAAGCACAGTTCTTTTGTTCTGAGCAAGCTCACTGTTCAGACCCAATAGGAAACACAGTAGAGTAGAAGAGTGCTCTTTTCTCAAAAGCAGAGTGTGTTTCTTGTAAGGCGAGCTAGCATTTGTTTCCCAGTCAAAAATGGAGTTGAGTCACATGCAGTTTTTTGTCTTACGAGCAAGAGTTGTTTTCTGGTAAGACGAGTCACTATTGTGCTCCAATTGCCATACACAGTGCAAATAGCACCCGCGTCTGTTCCCCGAAAGTACAGTGTATTGGACTGAAGAGGAGCTACTCTTCTTCTCAGTTTCCTAAGCAGAGTTGAACTAGATATGGCCCGTGTGTGTAGGAAGCACAGTTCTTTTGTTCTGAGCAAGCTCACTGTTCGGACCCCATAGGAAGCACAGTAGAGTAGAAGAGTGCTCTTTTCTCAAAAGCAGAGTGTGTTTCATGGAAGGCGAGCTAGCATTTGTATCCCAGTCCTAAGTGGAGTTGAACCACATGCAGTTTCTGGTCCTATGAGCAAGAGATGTTTTCTGGTAAGGAAAGTCACTATTGCGCTCCCATTGCCATACACAGTGCAAATAGCTCTCGCGTCTGTTCCCAGCAAGTACAGTGTATCGGAATGAAGAGGAGCTACTGTTCTTGTCAGTTTCCTAAGCAGAGTTGAACATGATATGGCCCGTGTGTGTAGGAAGCACATTTCTTATGTTCTGAGCAAGCTCACTGTTCTGGCCCTATAGGAAAAACCGTAGAGTAGAAGCGTGCTCTTTTCTCAAAAGCAGAGTGTGTTTTTGTAAGGCGAGCTAGCGTTTGTTTCCTAGTTAAGTGGTGTTGAATCACATGCAGTTTCTGGTCCTACGAACAACTGTTGTTTTCTGGTAAGTAAAGTCACTATTGTGCTCCCATTGCCCTACACAAGGCGAATAGCACTCGCGTCTTTTCCCAGCATGTACAGTGTATTGGACTGTATAGGAGTTACTGTTCTTGTCAGTTTCCTAAGCAAAGTTGAACAAGATATGGTCCGTGTGTGTAGGTAGCACATTTCTTTTGTTCTGAGCAAGTTCACTCTTCTGGCCCTATAGGAAACACAGTAGAGTAGTTGAGTGCTCTTTTCTCAAAAGCAGAGTGTGTTTTTGTAAGGCGAGCTAGCGTTTGTTTCCTAGTCCTAAATGGAGTTGAATTACATGCAGTTTCTGGTCCTATGAACAAGAGTTGTTTTCTGGTAAGGAAAGTCACTATTGCGCTCCCATTGCCCTTCACAAGGCAAATAGCACTGGCATCTTTTCCCAGCAAGTACAGTGTATTGGACTGAATAGGAGCTACTCTTCTTGTCAGTTTCCTAAGCAGAGTTGAACTAGATATGGTCCGTGTGTGTAGGAAGCACAGTTCTTTTGTTCTGAGCAAGCTCACTGTTTGGACCCCATAGGAAACACAGTAAAATAGAAGAGTGCTCTTTTCTCTAAAGCAGAGTGTGCTTCATGTAAGGCAAGCTACCGTTTGTTTCCCAGTCCTAAATGGAGTAGAATCACATGCAGTTTCTAGGCCTACGAGCAAGAGTTTTTTATGGTAAGAAGAGTCACTATTTCGCTGCCATTGCCATACACAGGACAAATAGCACTGACGTCTGTTCCCAGCAAGTACAGTGTATTGGACTGAAGAGGATCTACTGTTCTTGTCAGGTTCCTAAGCAGACTTGAACTAGATGTGGCCGTGTGTGTAGGAAGCACAGTTTTTTTGTTCTGAGCAAGATCACTGTTCGGACCCCATAGGAAACACAGTAGAGTAGAAGAGTGCTCTTTTCTCAAAAGCAGAGTGTGTTTCTTGTAAGGCGAGCTAGCATTTGTTTCCCAGTCCTAAATGGAGTTGAATCCCATGCAGTTTCTGGTCCTATGAGCAAGAGTTGTTTTCTGGTATCAAGAGTCACTATTGTGCTCCCATTGTCATACACAGGGCAAATAGCACTGGCGAGTGCTCCCAGCATGTACAGTGTATTGGACTGAAGAGGATCTACTGTTCTTGTCAGTTTCCTAAGCAGAATTGAACTAGCTATGGCCGTGTGTGTAGGAAGCACAGTTCTTTTCTTCTGAGCAAGCTCACTGTTCGGACACCAGAGGAAATACAGTAGAGTAGAAGAGTGCTGTTTTCTCAAAAGCAGAGTGTGTTTTTGTAAGGCGAACTAGCGTTTGTTTCCTAGTTAAATGGAGTTGAATCACATGCAGTCTCTGGTCCTACGAAGAAGAGTTGTTTTCTGGTAAAGAAAGTCACTATTGCGCTCCCATTGCCATACACAGTGCAAATAGCACTCGCGTCTGTTCCCAGCAAGTACAGTGTATAGGACTGAAGGGTAGCTACTGTTCTTGTCAGTTTTCTAAGCAGAGTTGAACTAGATATGGCCCGTGTGTAGGAAGCACAGTTCTTTTGTTCTGAGCAAGCTTACTGTTCTGGCCCTATAGGAAACACAGTAGAGTAGAAGAGTGCTCTTTTCTCTAAAGCAGAGTGTGTTTCTTGTAAGGTGAGCTAGCTTTTGTTTCCCAGTCCTAAAAGGAGTTGAATCACATGCAGTTTCTGGTCCTACGAGCAAGAGTTGTTTTATGGTAAGAAGAATCACTATTGCGCTGCCATTGCCATACACAGGACAAAGAGCACTGGCGTCTGTTCCCAGCAAGTACAGTGTATTGGACTGAAGAGGATCTACTGTTCTTGTCAGGTTCCTAAGCAGAATTGAACTAGATATGGCTGTGTGTGTAGGAAGCACAATTCTTTTGTTCTGAGCAAGATCACTCTTCGGACACCATAGGAAACACAGTAGAGTAGAAGAGTGCTCTTTTCTCAAAAGCAGAGAGTGTTTCTTGTAAGGCGAGCTAGCGTTTGTTTCCCAGTCCTAAATGGAGTTGAATCACATGCAGTTTCTGGTCCTAAGAGCAAGAGTTTTTTCTGGTAAGGAAAGTCACTATTGTGCTCCCCTTGCCATACACAGTGCAAATAGCTCTCGCGTCTGTTCCCAGCAAGTACAGTGTATCGGACTGAAGAGGAGCTACTGTTCTTGTCAGTTTCCTAAGCAGAGTTGAACATGATATGGCCCGTGTGTGTAGGAAGCACAGTTCTTATGTTCTGAGCAAGCTCACTGTTCTGGCCCTATAGGAAAAACCGTAGAGTAGAAGAGTGCTCTTTTCTCAAAAGCAGAGTGTGTTTTTGTAAGGCGAGCTAGCGTTTGTTTCCTAGTTAAATGGAGTTGAATCAAATGCAGGTTCTGGTCCTACGAACAACTGTTGTTTTCTGGTAAGGAAAGTCACTATTGCGCTCCCATTGCCCTACACAAGGCGAATAGCACTCGCGTCTTTTCCCAGCAAGTACAGTGTATTGGACTGAATAGGAGTTACTGTTCTTGTCAGTTTCCTAAGCAAAGTTGAACTAGATATGGTCCGTGTGTGTAGGAAGCACAGTTCTTTTGTTCTGAGCAAGCTCACTGTTTGGACCCCATAGGAAACACAGTAGAGTAGAAGAGTGCTCTTTTCTCTAAAGCAGAGTGTGTTTCTTGTAAGGTGAGCTAGCTTTTGTTTCCCAGTCCTAAAAGGAGTTGAATCACATGCAGTTTCTGGTCCTACGAGCAAGAGTTGTTTTATGGTAAGAAGAATCACTATTGCGCTGCCATTGCCATACACAGGACAAAGAGCACTGGCGTCTGTTCCCAGCAAGTACAGTGTATTGGACTGAAGAGGATCTACTGTTCTTGTCAGGTTCCTAAGCAGAATTGAACTAGATATGGCTGTGTGTGTAGGAAGCACAATTCTTTTGTTCTGAGCAAGATCACTCTTCGGACACCATAGGAAACACAGTAGAGTAGAAGAGTGCTCTTTTCTCAAAAGCAGAGAGTGTTTCTTGTAAGGCGAGCTAGCGTTTGTTTCCCAGTCCTAAATGGAGTTGAATCACATGCAGTTTCTGGTCCTAAGAGCAAGAGTTTTTTCTGGTAAGGAAAGTCACTATTGCGCTCCCCTTGCCATACACAGTGCAAATAGCTCTCGCGTCTGTTCCCAGCAAGTACAGTGTATCGGACTGAAGAGGAGCTACTGTTCTTGTCAGTTTCCTAAGCAGAGTTGAACATGATATGGCCCGTGTGTGTAGGAAGCACAGTTCTTATGTTCTGAGCAAGCTCACTGTTCTGGCCCTATAGGAAAAACCGTAGAGTAGAAGAGTGCTCTTTTCTCAAAAGCAGAGTGTGTTTTTGTAAGGCGAGCTAGCGTTTGTTTCCTAGTTAAATGGAGTTGAATCACATGCAGGTTCTGGTCCTACGAACAACTGTTGTTTTCTGGTAAGGAAAGTCACTATTGCGCTCCCATTGCCCTACACAAGGCGAATAGCACTCGCGTCTTTTCCCAGCAAGTACAGTGTATTGGACTGAATAGGAGTTACTGTTCTTGTCAGTTTCCTAAGCAAAGTTGAACTAGATATGGTCCGTGTGTGTAGGAAGCACAGTTCTTTTGTTCTGAGCAAGCTCACTGTTTGGACCCCATAGGAAACACAGTAGAGTAGAAGAGTGCTCTTTTCTCTAAAGCAGAGTGTGTTTCTTGTAAGGAGAGCTAGCGTTTGTTTTCCAGTGCTAAATGGAGTTGAATCACATGCAGTTTCTGGTCCTAGGAGCAAGAGTTGTTTTCTGGTAAGGAAAGTCACTATTGTGCTCCTATTGCCATACACAGTGCAAATAGCACATGCGTCTGTTCCCAGCAAGTACCATGTATTGGACTGAAGAGGAGCTACTGTTCTTGTCAGTTTCGTAAGCAGAATTGAACTAGATATGGCCGTGTGTGTAGGAAGCACAGTTCTTTTGTTCTGAGCAAGCTCACTGTTCGGACCCTATAGGAAACACAGTAGAGTAGAAGAGTGCTCTTTTCTCAAAAGCAGAGTGTGTTTCTTGTAAGGCGAGCTAGCATTTGTTTCCCAGTCCTAAATGGAGTTGAATAACATGCAGTTTCTGGTCCTACGAGCAAGAGTTTTTTTCTGGTAAGGAAAGACACTATTGCGCTCCCATTGCCTTACGCAGTGCAAATAGCACTCGTGTCTGTTCACAGCAAGTACAGTGTATCGGACTGAAGAGGAGCTACTGTTCTTGTCAGTATCCTAAGCAGAGTTGAACTAGATATGGCCCGTGTGTGTAGGAAGCACATTTCTTATGTTCTGAGCAAGCTCACTCTTCTGGCCCTATAGGAAACACAGTAGAGTAGAAGATTGCTCTTTTCTCAAAAGCAGAGTGTGTTTCTTGTAAAGCGAGCTAGAGTTTGTTTCCCAGTCCTAAATGGAGTTAATCACATGCAGTTTCTGGTCCTACGAGCAAGAGTTGTTTTATGGTAAGAAGAGTCACTTTTGCGCAGCCATTGCCATACACAGGACAAATAGCACTGGCGTCTGTTCCCAGCAAGTACAGTGTATTGGACTGAAGAGGATCTACTGTTCTTGTCAGGTTCCTAAGCAGACTTGAACTAGATATGGCCGTTTGTGTAGGAAGCACAGTTTTTTTTGTTCTGAGCAAGCTCACTGCTCGGAACACATAGGAAACACAGTAGAGTAGAAGTGTGCTCTTTTCTCAAAGGCAGAGTGTGTTTCTTGGAAGTTGAGCTAGCGTTTGTTTCCCAGTCCTAAATGGAGTTCAGTCACATGCAGTTTTTTGTCCTACGAGCAAGAGTTGTTTTCTGGTAAGACAAGTCACTATAGTGCTCCAATTGCCATATACAGTGCACAAATAGCACTCGTGTATGTTCCCTGCAAGTACAGTGTATTGGACTGAGGAGGAGCTACTGTTCTTGTCAGGTTCCTAAGCAGAGTTGAACTAGATATGGCCCGTGTGTGTAGGAAGCACATTTCTTTTGTTCTGAGCAAGCTCACTGTTCTGGCCCAATAGGAAACACAGTAGAGTAGAAGAGTGCTCTTTTCTAAAAGGAGAGTGTGTTTATTGTAAGGCGAGCTAGCGTTTGTTTCCCAGTTCTAAATGGAGTTGAATCACATGCAGTTTCTGGTCCTATGAGCAAGAGTTGTTTTCTGGTAAGAAGAGTCACTATTGTGCTCCCTTTGCTATACACAGGGCAAATAGCACTCGCATCTGTTCCCAGCAAGTACAGTGTATTGGACTGAAGAGGATCTACTGTTCTTGTCAGTTTCCTAAGCAGAGTTGAACTAGATATGGCCCGTGTGTGTAGGAAGCACAGTTCTTTTGTTCTGAGCAAGCTCACTGTTCTGGCCCTATAGGAAACACAGTAGAGTAGAAGTGTGCTCTTTTCTCCAAAGCAGAGTGTGTTTCTTGTAAGGTGAACTAGCGTTTGTTTCCAAGTCCTAAATGGAGTTGAATCACATGCAGTTTCTGGTCCTACAAGAAAGAGTTGTTTTCTGGTAAGAAGAGTCACTATTGAGCTCCCATTACCATACACAGGGTAAATAGCACTCGCGTCTGTTGCCAGCATGTACAGGGTATTGCACTGAAGAGGATCTACTGTTCTTGACAGTTACCTAAGCAGAGTTGAACTAGATATGGCCCGTGTGTGTAGGAAGCACAGTTCTTTTGTTCTGAGCAAGCTCACTGTTCTGACCCCATAGGAAACACAGTAGAATAGAAGAGTGCTCTTTTCTCAAAAGCAGAGTGTGTTTCTTGTAAGGCTAGCTAGTGTTTGTTTCCCAGGCAGAAAGAGATTTGAATCTCATGAGTTTCTGGTCCTACGAGCAAGAGTTGTTTTCTGTTAAGAGGAGTCACTCTTTCGCTCCCATTGCCATACACAGTGCAAATAGGACTCGCGTCTGTTCCCAGCATGTACAGTGTATTGCACTGAAGATGATCTACTGTTCTTGTCAGTTTCCTAAGCAGAGTTGAACTAGATATGGGCCCGTGTGTGTAGGAAGCACAGTTCTTTGTTTCTGAGCAAGCTCACTGTTCGGACCCATAGGAAACACAGTAGAATAGAAGAGTGCTCTTTTCTCAAAAGCAGAGTGTGTTTCTTGTAAGGCGAGCTAGCATTTGTTTCCCAGTCCAAAATGGAGTTGAAACACATGCAGTTTCTGGTCCTACGAACAAGGGATGTTTTCTGGTAAGGAAAGTCACGATTGTGCTCCCTTTGCCATAAACTGTGCAAATAGCACTCATGTCTGTTCCCAGCAAGTACAGTGTATTGGACTGAAGAGGAGCTACTGTTCTTGGCAGTTTCCTAAGCAGAGTTGAATGAGATATGGCCCGTGTGTGTAGGAAGCACAGTTCTTTTGTTCTGAGCAAGCTCACTGTTTGGTCCTATAGGAAACACAGTAGAGTAGACGAGTGCTCTTTTCTCAAAGCAGAGTGTGTTTCTTGTAAGGTGAGCTAGCGTTTGTTTCCCAGTCCTAAATGGAGTTGAATTACATGCAGTTTCTTGTCCTATGAGCAAGAGTTGTTTTCTGGTAAGAAGAGTCAATATTGTGCTCCTATTGCCATACACAGTACAAACAACACTCGCTACTGTTCTTTGCAAGTACAGTGTTTGGACAGAAGAGGAGCTCCTGTTCTTGTCAGTTTCCTAAGCATAGTTGAACTAGATATGGCCCGTGTGTGTAGGAAGCACAGTTCTTTTGTTCTGAGTAAGCTCACTGTTCGGACCCCATAGGAAACACAGTAGAGTAGAAGAGTGCTCTTTTCTCAAAAGCAGAGTGTGTTTCTTGCAAGGCGAGCTAGCGTTTTGTTTCCCAGTCCTAAATGGAGTTGAATCCCATGCAGTTTCTGGTCCTACGAGCAAGATTTGTTTTCTGGTAAGAAGAGTCACTATTGTGCTCCCTTTGCTATACACAGGGCAAATAGCACACGCATCTGTTCCCAGCAAGTACAGTGTATTGGACTGAAGAGGATCTACTGTTCTTGTCAGTTTCCTAAGCAGAGTTGAACTAGATATGGCCCGTGTGTGTAGGAAGCACAGTTCTTTTGTTCTGAGCAAGCTCACTGTTCTGGCCCTATAGGAAACACAGTAGAGTAGAAGTGTGCTCTTTTCTCCAAAGTAGAGTGTGTTTCTTGTAAGGCGAACGAGCGTTTGTTTCCAAGTCCTAAATGGAGTTGAATCACATGCAGTTTCTGGTCCTACAAGAAAGAGTTGTTTTCTGGTAAGAAGAGTCACTATTGAGCTCCCATTACCATACACAGGGTAAATAGCACTCGCGTCTGTTGCCAGCATGTACAGGGTATTGCACTGAAGAGGATCTACTGTTCTTGACAGTTACCTAAGCAGAGTTGAACTAGATATGGCCGTGTGTGTAGGAAGCACAGTTCTTTTGTCTGAGCAAGCTCACTGTTCGGACCCCATAGGAAACACAGTAGAATAGAAGAGTGCTCTTTTCTCAAAAGCAGAGTGTGTTTCTTGTAAGGCTAGCTAGTGTTTGTTTCCCAGGCAGAAAGAGATTTGAATCTCATGAGTTTCTGGTCTACGAGCAAGAGTTGTTTTCTGGTAAGAGGAGTCACTCTTTCGCTCCCATTGCCATACACAGTGCAAATAGGACTCGCGTCTGTTCCCAGCATGTACAGTGTATTGCACTGAAGTTGATCTACTGTTCTTGTCAGTTTCCTAAGGAGAGTTGAACTAGATATGGCCCGTGTGTGTAGGAAGCACAGTTCTTTGGTTCTGAGCAAGCTCACTGTTCGGACCCCATAGGAAACACAGTAGAATAGAAGAGTGCTCTTTTCTCAAAAGCAGAGTGTGTTTCTTGTAAGGCGAGCTAGTGTTTGTTTCCCAGTCCAAAATGGAGTTGAATCACATGCAGTTTCTGGTCCTACGAACAAGGGATGTTTTCTGGTAAGGAAAGTCACGATTGTGCTCCTTTTGCATAAACTGTGCAAATAGCACTCATGTCTGTTCCCAGCAAGTACAGTGTATTGGACTGAAGAGGAGCTACTGTTCTTGGCAGTTTCCTAAGCAGAGTTGAATGAGATATGGCCCGTGTGTGTAGGAAGCACAGTTCTTTTGTTCTGAGCAAGCTCACTGTTTTGGTCCTATAGGAAACACAGTAGAGTAGACGAGTGCTCTTTTCTCAAAGCAGAGTGTGTTTCTTGTAAGGTGAGCTAGCGTTTGTTTCCCAGTCCTAAATGGAGTTGAATTACATGCAGTTTCTTGTCCTATGAGCAAGAGTTGTTTTCTAGTAAGAAGAGTCACTATTGTGCTCCTATTGCCATACACAGTACAAACAACACTCGATACTGTTCTTTGCAAGTACAGTGTATTGGACAGAAGAGGAGCTACTGTTCTTGTCAGTTTCCTAAGCATAGTTGAACTAGATATGGCCCGTGTGTGTAGGAAGTACAGTTCTTTTGTTCTGAGTAAGCTCACTGTTCGGACCCCATAGGAAACACAGTAGAGTAGAAGAGTGCTCTTTTCTCAAAAGCAGAGTGTGTTTCTTGTAAGGCGAGCTAGCGTGTGTTTCCCAGTCCTAAATGGAGTTGAATCCCATGCAGTTTCTGGTCCTACGAGCAAGAGTTGTTTTCTGGTAAGAAGAGTCACTATTGTGCTCCCTTTGCTATACACAGGGCAAATAGCACTCGCATCTGTTCCCAGCAAGTACAGTGTATTGGACTGAAGAGGATCTACTGTTCTTGTCAGTTTCCTAAGCAGAGTTGAACTAGATATGGCCCGTGTGTGTAGGAAGCACAGTTCTTTTGTTCTGAGCAAGCTCACTGTTTTGGCCCTATAGGAAACAAAGTAGAGTAGAAGAGTGCTCTTTTCTCAAATCAGAGTGTGTTTCTTGTAAGGCGAGCTAGCTTTTGTTTCCCAGTCCTAAATGGAGTTGAATCACATGCAGTTTCTGGTCCTATGAGCAAGAGTTGTTTTCTAGTAAGAAGAGTCACTATTGCGCTCCCTTTGTCATACAAAGGGCAAATAGCACTGTCGTCTGTTCCCAGCATGTACAGTGTATTGGACTGAAGAGGATCTACTGTTCTTGTCAGTTTCCTAAGCAGAATTGAACTAGCTATGGCCGTGTGTGTAGGAAGCACAGTTCTTTTGTTCTGAGCAAGCTCACTGTTCTGGCCCTATAGGAAACACATTAGACTAGAATACTGCTCTTTTCCAAAAGCAGAGTGAGTTTATTGTAAGGTGAGCTAGCGTTTGTTTCCCAGTCTTAAATGGAGTTGAATCCCATGCAGTTTCTGGTCCTACGAGCAAGAGTTGTTTTCTGGTATCAAGAGTCACTATTGTGCACCCATTGTCATACACAGGGCAAATAGCACTGGCGAGTGCTCCCAGCATGTACAGTGTATTGGACGGAAGAGGATCTACTGCTCTTGTCAGTTTCCTAAGCAGAAGTGAACTTGCTATGGCCGTGTGTGTAGAAAGCACAGTTCTTTTCTTCTGAGCAATCTCACTGTTCGGACCCCAGAGGAAATACAGTAGAGTAGAAGAGTGCCCTTTTCTCAAAAGCAGAGTGTGTTTCTTGTAAGGCGAGCTAGTATTTGTTTCTCAGTCCTAAATGGAGTTGAATCACATGCAGTTTCTGGTCCTACAAGCAAGAGTTGTTTTCTGGTAAGAAGAGTCACTAGTGAGCTCCCATTGTCATACACAGGGCATATAGCACTGGCCTCTGTTCCCAGCATGTACAGTGTATTGGACTTAAGACGATCTACTGTTCTTGTCAGTTTCCTAAGCAGAATTGATCTAGATATGGCCGGTGTGTGTAGGAAGCACAATTCTTTTGTTTTGAACAAGCTCACTGTTCTGGCCCTATAGGAAACACAGTAGAGTAGAAGAGTGCTCTTTTCTCAAAAGCAGAGTGTGTTTCTTGTAAGGCGAGCTAGCGTTTGTTTCCAGGTCCTAAATGTAGTTGAATCCCATGCAGTATTTCGTCCTATGAACAAGAGTTGTTTTCTGGTAAGAAGAGTCACTATTTTGTTCCATTGCCATACACAGTGAAAATAGCACTCGCGTCTGTTTCCAGCAAGTACAGTGTATTGGAATGAAGAGGAGCTACTGTTCTTGTCAGTTTCCTAAGGAGAGTTGAAATATATATGGCCCGTGTGTGTAGGAAACACAGTTATTTTGTTCTGAGCATGCTCACTGTTCGGACCCCATAGGAAACACATTAGAGTAGAAGAGTGCTCTTTCCTAAAAAGCAGAGTTTGTTTCTTGTAAGGCGAGCTAGCGTTTGTTTCCCAGTACTAAATGAGTTGAATCACATGCAGTTTCTGGTCCTACGAGCAAGAGTTGTTTTCTAGTAAGAAGAGTCACTATTGCGCTCCCTTTGTCATACACAGGGCAAATAGCACTCGCATCTGTTCCCAGGATATACAGTGTATTGACTGAAGAGGATCTACTGTTCTTGTCAGTTTCCGAAGCAAAGTTGAACTAGATATGGCCCGTGTGTGCAGGAAGTACACTTCTTTTGTTCTGAGCAAGCTCACTCTTCTGGCCCTATAGGAAACACAGGAGAGTAGAAGAGTGCTCTTTCTCAAAAGCAGAGTGTGTTTCTTATAAGGCGAGCTAGCGTTTGTTTCCCAGTCTTAAATTGAGTTCAATCACATGCAGTTTCTGGTCCTATGAGCTAGACTTGTTTTATGGTAAGAAGAGACACTATTGCGCTCCCAATTTCATACACAGGGCAAATAGCACTTGCGTCTGTTCCCAGCATGTAAAGTGTATTGGACTGAAGAGGATCTACTGTTCTTGTCAGTTTCCTAAGCAGAGTTGAACTAGATATGGCCCGTGTGTAGGAAGCACAGTTCTTTTGTTCTGAGCTAGCTCACTCTTCTGGCCTATAGGAAACACAGTAGAGTAGAAGAGTGCTCTTTTCTCAAAAGCAGAGTGTGTTTTTTGTAAGGCAAGCTTGCGTTTGTTTCCCAGTCCTAAATGGAGTTGAATGACATGCAGTTTCTAGTCCTACGAGCAAGAGTTGTTTTCTGGAAAGGAAAGTCACTATTGTGCTCCTTTGCCATACACAGTGCAAATAGCACTCGCGTCTGTTCCCAGCAAGTACAGTGTATTGGACTGAAGAGGAGCTACTGTTCTTGTCAGTTTCCTAAGCAGAGTTGAACTAGATATGGCCCGTGTGTGTAGGAAGCACAGTTCTTTTGTTCTGAGCAAGCTCACTGTTCTGGCCCTACAGGAAACACAGTAGAGTAGAAGTGTGCTCTTTTCTCCAAAGCAGAGTCTGTTTCTTCTAAGGCGAACTAGCGTTTGTTTCCAAGTCCTAAATGGAGTTGAATCACATGCAGTTTCTGGTCCTACAAGAAAGAGTTGTTTTCTGGTAAGAAGAGTCACTATTGAGCTCACATTACCATACACAGGGTAAAAAGCACTCGCGTCTGTCCCAGCATGTACAGGGTATTGCACTGAAGAGGATCACCTGTTCTTGACAGTTACCTAAGCAGAGTTGAACTAGATATGGCCCGTGTGTGTAGGAAGCACAGTTCTTTTGTTCTGAGCAAGCTCACTGTTCGGACCCCATAGGAAACACAGTAGAATAGAAGAGTGCTCTTTTCTCAAAAGCAGAGTGTGTTTCTTGTAAGGCGAGCTAGCGTTTGTTTCCCAGTCCAAAATGGAGTTGAATCACATGCAGTTTCTGGTCCTAGGAGCAAGGGATGTTTTCTGGTAAGGAAAGTCACTATTGTGCTCCCTTTGCCATAAACAGTGCAATAGCAGTCACGTCTGTTCCCAGCAAGTACAGTGTATTGGACTGAAGAGGAGCTACTGTTCTTGTCAGTTTCCTAAGCAGAGTTGAACTAGATATGGCCCGTGTGTGTAGGAAGCACAGTTCTTTTGTTCTGAGCAAGCTCACTGTTCTGGCCCTATAGAAAACACAGAAGAGTAGAAGAGTGCTCTTTTCTCAGAAGCAGAGTTTGTTTCTTGTAAGGAGAGCTAGCGTTTGTTTCCCAGTCCTAAATGTAGTTGAATTTCATGCAGTTTCTTGTCCTATGAGCAAGAGTTGTTTTCTGGTAAGAAGAGTTACTATTGCGCTCCCATTGCCATACACAGTGCAAACAACACTCGCTACTGTTCTTTGAAAGTACAGTGTATTGGACAGAAGAGGAGCTACTGTTCTTGTCAGTTTCATAAGCAGAGTTGAACTAGATATGGACGTGTGTGTAGGAAGCACAGTTCTTTTGTTCTGAGCAAGCTCACTGTTCGGACCCCATAGGAAACACAGTAGAGTAGAAGAGTGCTATTTTCTCAAAAGCAGAGTGTGTTTCTTGTAAGGCTAGCTAGTGTTTGTTTCCCTGTCAGAAACAGATTTGAATCTCATGCCGTTTCTGGTCCGATGAGCAAGAGTTGTTTTCTGGTAAGAGGAGTCACTATTTCGCTCCCATTGCCATACAAAGTGCAAATAGGACTCGTGTCTGCGACCTGCAAGTACAGTGTATTGGACTGAAGAGGAGCTACTGTGATTGTCAGTTTCCTAAGCAGAGTTGAACTAGATATGGCCCGTTTGTGTAGGAAGCACAATACTTTTGTTCTGAGCAAGCTCACTGTTCTGGCCCTATAGGAAACACAGTAGAGTAGAAGAGTGCTCTTTTCTCCAAAGCAGAGTGTGTTTCTTCTAAGGCGAGCTAGCGTTTGTTTCCCAGTCCTAAATGGAGTTGAACCACATGCAGTTTCTGGTCCCACGAGCAAGGGATGTTTTCTGGTAAGGAAAGTCACTATTGTGCTCCCTTTGCCATACGCAGTACAAATAGCACTCACGTCTGTTCCCAGCAAGTACAGTGTATTGGACTGAAGAAGAGCTACTGTTCTTGTCAGTTTCCTAAGCTGAGTTGAACTAGATATGGCCCGTATGTGTAGGAAGCACAGTTCTTTTGTTCTGAGCAAGCTCACTGTTCTGGCCCTTATGGAAACACAGAAGAGTAGAAGAGTGCTCTTTTCTCAGAAGCAGAGTTTGTTTCTTGTAAGGTGAGCTAGCGTTTGTTTCCCAGTCCTAAATGGAGATGAATCACATGCAGTTTCTGGTCCTACGAAAAAGAGTTGTTTTCTGGTAAGAAGAGTCACTATTGTGCTACCATTGCCATACACAGTGCAAATAGCACTCGCGTCTGTTCCCAGCAAGTACAGTGTATTGGACAGAAGAGTAGCTACTGTTCTTGTCAGTTTCCTAAGCAGAGTTGAACTAGATATGGCCCGTGTGTGTGAAGCACAAATCTTTTGTTCTCAGCAAGCTCACTCTTCTGGCCCTATAGGAAACACAGAAGAGTAGAAGAGTGCTCTTTTCTCAAAAGCAGAGTGTGTTTCTTGTAAGGAGAGCTAGCGTTTGTTTCCCAGGCCTAAATGGAATTCAATCACATGCAGTTTCTGGTCCTACGAGCAAGAGTTGTTTTCTGGTAAGAAGAGTCACTATTGCGCTCCCATTGCCACACACAGTGCAAATAGCACTCGTGTCTGCTCCCAACAAGTACAGTGTATTGGACTGAAGAGGAGCTACTGTTCTTGTCAGTTTCCTAAGCAGAGTTGAACTAGATATAGCCCGTGTGTGTAGGAAGCACAGTTCTTTTGTTCTGAGCAAGCTCATATTTCGAACCCCATAGGAAAAACAGTACAGTAGAAGAGTGCATTTTTTTCAAAGGCAGAGTGTGTTTCTTGTAAGGCGAGCTAGCGTTTGTTTCGCAGTCCTAAATGAAGTTGAATTACATGCCGTTTCCGTTCCTACAAGCAAGAGTTGTTTTCTGGTAAGGAAAGTCACTATTGCGCTCCCTTTGCCATACACAGTGCAAATAGCACTCGCGTCTGTTCCCAGCAAGTACAGTGTATTGGACTGAAGAGGAGCTACTGTTCTTGTCAGTTTCCTAAGCAGAATTGAACTAGATATGGCCCGTGTGTGTAGGAAGCACGGTTCTTTTGTTCTGAGCAAGCTCACTGTTTGGACCCCATAGGAAACACAGTAGAGTAGAAGAGTGCTCTTTTCTCAAAAGCAGAGTGTATTTCTTGTAAGGCGAGCTAGCGTTTGTTTCCCAGTCCTAAATGGAGTTGAATCACATGCAGTTTCTGGTCCTACAAGCAAGTGTTGTTTTCTGGTAAGAAGAGTCACTATTGCGCTCCCATTGCCATACACAGTGCAAATAGCACTGGCGTCTGTACCCAGCATGTACAGTGTATTGGACTGAGAGGATCTATTGTTCTTGTCAGTATCCTAAGCAGAATTGAACTAGATATGACCCGTGTGTGTAGGAAGCACTGTTCTTTTGTTCTGAGCAAGCTCAGTGTTCTGGCCCTATAGGAAACACCGTAGAGTAGAAGAGTGCTCTTTTCTCAAAAGCAGAGTGTGTTTCTTTTAAGGCGAACTAGCATTTGTTTCCAAGTCCTAAATGGAGTTGAATCACATGCAATTTCTGCTCCTACAAGAAAGAGTTGTTTTCTGGTAAGAAGAGTCACTCTAGAGCTCCCATTACCACACACAGGGTAAATAGCTCTCGCTTCTGTCCCAGCATGTACAGTGTATTGCACTGAAGAGGATCTACTGTTCTTGTCAGTTACCTAAGCAGAGTTGAACTAGATATGGCCCGTGTGTGTAGGAAGCACAGTTCTTTTGTTCTGAGCAAGCTCACTGTTCGGACACCATAGGAAACACAGTAGAATAGAAGAGTGCTCTTTTCTCAAAAGCAGAGTGTGTTTCTTGTAAGGCTATCTAGTGTTTGTTTCCCAGTCAGAAAGAGATTTGAATCTCATGAGTTTCTGGTCCTATGAGCAAGAGTTGTTTTCTGGTAAGAGGAGTCACTATTTCGCTCCCATTGCCATACACAGTACAAATAGGACTCGCGTCTGTTCCCAGCATGTACAGTGTATTGCACTGAAGAGGATCTACTGTTCTTGTCAGTTACCTAAGCAGAGTTGAACTAGATATGGCCCGTGTGTGTCGGAAGCACAGTTCTTTTGTTCTGAGCAAGCTCACTGTTCAGACCCCATAAGAAACACAGTAGAATAGAAGAGTGCTCTTTTCTCAAAAGCAGAGAGTGTTTCTTGTAAGGCGAGCTAGCGTTTGTTTCCCAGTCCAAAATGGAGTTGAATCACATGCAGTTTCTGGTCCTAGGAGCAAGGGATGTTTTCTGGTAAGGAAAGT
>NW_026738131.1:0-24769 GCF_949786415.1 Peromyscus eremicus
GCTCCGCTTCAGTCCAATACACTGTACTTGCTGGGAACAGATGCGAGTGGTATTTGCACTGTGTATGGAAATGGGAGCGCAATAGTGACTTTCCTTACCAGAAAACAACTCTTGCTGGTAGGACCAGAAACTGCATGTGATTCAACTCCATTTAGGACTGGGAAACAAACGCTAGCTCGCCTTACAAGAAACACACTCTGCTTTTGAGAAAAGAGCACTCTTCTACTCTACTGTGTTTCCTATAGGGCCAGAACAGTGAGCTTGCTCAGAACAAAAGAACTGTGCTTCCTACAAATACGGCCATATCTAGTTCAATTCTGCTTAGGAAACTGACAAGAACAGTAGATCCTCTTCAGTCCAATACAATGTACATCTGGGAACAGACTCCAGTGTTATTTGCCCTGTGTCTGACAATGGGAGCGCAATAGTGACTTTCCTTACCAGAAAACAACTCTTGCTCGTAGGACCAAAAACAGGATGTGATTCAACTCCATTTAGTACTGGAAAACAAACGCTAGCTTGCCTTACAAGAAACACACTCTGCTTTTGAGAAAAAAGCACTCTTCTGCTCTACTGTGTTTCCTATGGGGTCCGAACAGTGAGCTTGCTCAGAACAAAAGAACTGTGCTTCCTACACACACGGGGCATATCTAGTTCAACTCTGCTTATGAAACTGACAAGAACGGTAGCTCCTCTTCAGTCCAATACACTGTACTAGCTGGGAACAGACGCGAGTCCTATTTGTACTGTGTATAGAAATAGGAGCGCAATAGTGACTCTTCTTAACAGAAAACAACTCTTCCTCGTAGGAACAAAAACTGCATGGGATTCAACTCCATTTCTGACTGGGGAACAAACACTAGCTCGCCTTACAAGAAACACACTCTGCTTTTGAGAAAAGAGCACTCTTCTACTCTTCTGTGTTTCCTATGTGGTCCGAACAGTGAGCTTGCTCAGAACAAAAGAACTGTGCTTCCTACACACAGGGGCCATATCTAGTTCAACTCTGCTTAGCAAACTGACAAGAACAGTAGCTCCTCTTCAGTCCAATAAACTGTACTTGCTGGGAACAGATGCGAGTGCTATTTGCACTGTGTATGGAAATTGGAGCGCAATAGTGACTTTTCTTACCAGAAAACAACTCTTGCTCGTAGGACCAAAAAGTGCATGTGATTCAACTCCATTTAGGACTGGGAAACAGACGCTAGCTCGCCTTACAAGAAACACACTCTGCTTTTCAGAAAAGAGCACTCTTCAACTCTACTGTGTTTCCTATAGGGCCAGAACAGTGAGTTTGCTCAGAACAAAAGAACTGTGCTTCCTACAAATAAGGCCATATCTAGTTCAATTCTGCTTAGGAAACTGACAAGAACAGTAGATCCTCTTCAGTCCAATACACTGTACATGCTGGGAACAGACGCCAGTGCTATTTGTCCTGTGTATGGCAATGGCAGCGCAATAGTGACTCTTCTTACCAGAAAACAACTCTTGCTCGTAGGACCAGAAACTGGATGTGATTCAACTCCATTTAGCACTAGGCAACAAACGCTAGCTTTCCTTACAAGAAACACACTCTGCCTTTGAGAAAAGAGCACTCTTCTACTCTACTGTGTATCCTATGGGGCCCGAACAGTGAGCTTGCTCAGAACAAAAGAACTGTGCTTCCTACACACAGGGGCCATATCTAGTTCAACTCTGCTTAGGAAATTGACAAGAACAGTAGCTCCTCTTCAGTCCAATACACTGTACTTCCTGGGAACAGATGCGAGTGCTATTTGCACTGTGTATGGCAATGGGAGTGCAATAGTGACTTTCCTTACCAGAAAACAACTCTTGCTCGTAGGACCAAAAACAGGATGTGATTCAACTCCATTTAGTACTGGAAAACAAACGCTAGCTTGCCTTACAAGAAACACACTCTGCTTTTGAGAAAAAAGCACTCTTCTGCTCTACTGTGTTTCCTATGGGGTCCAAACAGTGAGCTTGCTCAGAACAAAAGAACTGTGCTTCCTACACACACGGGGCATATCTAGTTCAACTCTGCTTATGAAACTGACAAGAACGGTAGCTCCTCTTCAGTCCAATACACTGTACTAGCTGGGAACAGACGCGAGTCCTATTTGTACTGTGTATAGAAATAGGAGCGCAATAGTGACTCTTCTTATCAGAAAACAACTCTTCCTCGTAGGAACAAAAACTGCATGGGATTCAACTCCATTTCTGACTGGGGAACAAACACTAGCTCGCCTTACAAGAAACACACTCTGCTTTTGAGAAAAGAGCACTCTTCTACTCTTCTGTGTTTCCTATGTGGTCCGAACAGTGAGCTTGCTCAGAACAAAAGAACTGTGCTTCCTACACACAGGGGCCATATCTAGTTCAACTCTGCTTAGCAAACTGACAAGAACAGTAGCTCCTCTTCAGTCCAATACACTGTACTTGCTGGGAACAGACGCGAGTGCTCTTGCACTGTGTATGGCAATGGGAGTGCAATAGTGACTTTTCTTACCAGAAATCAACTCTTGCTCGTAGGACCAAAAAGTGCATGTGATTCAACTCCATTTAGGACTGGGAAACAGACGCTAGCTCGCCTTACAAGAAACACACTCTGCTTTTCAGAAAAGAGCACTCTTCAACTCTACTGTGTTTCCTATAGGGCCAGAACAGTGAGTTTGCTCAGAACAAAAGAACTGTGCTTCCTACAAATAAGGCCATATCTAGTTCAATTCTGCTTAGGAAACTGACAAGAACAGTAGATCCTCTTCAGTCCAATACACTGTACATGCTGGGAACAGACGCCAGTGCTATTTGTCCTGTGTATGGCAATGGCAGCGCAATAGTGACTCTTCTTACCAGAAAACAACTCTTGCTCGTAGCACATGAAACTGGATGTGATTCAACTCCATTTAGCACTAGGCAACAAACGCTAGCTTTCCTTACAAGAAACACACTCTGCCTTTGAGAAAAGAGCACTCTTCTACTCTACTGTGTATCCTATGGGGCCCGAACAGTGAGCTTGCTCAGAACAAAAGAACTGTGCTTCCTACACACAGGGGCCATATCTAGTTCAACTCTGCTTAGGAAATTGACAAGAACAGTAGCTCCTCTTCAGTCCAATACACTGTACTTCCTGGGAACAGATGCGAGTGCTATTTGCACTGTGTATGGCAATGGGAGTGCAATAGTGACTTTCCTTACCAGAAAACAACTCTTGCTCGTAGGACCAAAAACAGGATGTGATTCAACTCCATTTAGGACTGGGAAATAAACGCTAGCTTGCCTTACTAAAAACACACTCTGCTTTTGAGAAAAGAGCACTCTTCTACTCTACTGTGTTTCCTATGGGGTCCGAACAGTGAGCTTGTTCAGAACAATAGAACTGTGCTTCCTACACACAGGGGCTATATCCAGTTCAACTCTGCTTAGGAAATTGACAATAACAGTAGCTCCTCTTCAGTTCAATACACTGTACTTGCTGGGAACAGACGCGAGTGCTACTTGCACTGTATATGGCAATGGGAGCTCAATAGTGACTTTGCTTACGAGAAAATAACTCTTGCTCCTAGGACCAAAAACTGCATGTGATTCAACTCCATTTAGGACTGGGAAACAAACGCTAGCTCGCCTTACAAGAAACACACTCTGCTTTTGAGAAAAGAGCACTCTTCTAGTCTACTGTGTTTCCTATAGGGCCATAACAGTGAGCTTGCTCAGAACAAAAGAACTGTGCTTCATACAAATACGGCCATATCTAGTTCAATTCTGCTTAGGAAACTGAAAAGAACAGTAGATCCTCTTCAGTCCAATACACTGTACATGCTGGGAACAGACGCCAGTGCTATTTGCCCTGTGTATGACAATGGGAGAGCAACAGTGACTCTTTTTACCAGAAAACAACTCTTGGTCATAGAACAAGAAACTGCATGTGATTCAACTCCATTTAGGACTGGGAAACAAACGCTAGCTCGCCTTACAAGAAACACACTCTGCTTTTGAGAAAAGAGCACTCTTCTACTCTACTGTGTTTCCTATGGGGTCCGAACAGTGAGCTTGCTCAGAACAAAAGAACTGTGCTTCCTACACACATGGGCCATATCTAGTTCAACTCTGCTTAGGAAACTGACAAGAACAGTAGCTCCTCCTCAGTCCAATACACTGTACTTGCTGTGAACAGACATGAGTGCTATTTGCACTGTGTATGGCAAAGGGAGAGCAATAGTGACTTTCCTTACCAGAAAACAACTCTTGCTCGTAGGACCAAAAAGTGCATGTGATTCAACTCCATTTAGGACTGGGAAACAAACACTAGCTCGCCTTACAAGAAACACACTCTGCTTTTCAGAAAAGAGCACTCTTCAACTCTACTGTGTTTCCTATAGGGCCAGAACAGTGAGTTTGCTCAAAACAAAAGAACTGTGCTTCATACAAATACGGCCATATCTAGTTCAATTCTCCTTAGGAAACTGACAAGAACAGTAGATCCTCTTCAGTCCAATACACTGTACATGCTGGGAACAGACGCCAGTGCTATTTGCCCTGTGTATGACAATGGGAGCGCAACAGTGACTCTTTTTACCAGAAAACAACTCTTGCTCGTAGGACAAGAAACTGCATGTGATTCAACTCCATTTAGGACTGGGAAACAAACGCTAGCTCACCTTACAAGAAACACACTCTGCTTTTGAGAAAAGAGCACTCTTCTACTCTACTGTGTTTCCTATGGGATCCGAACAGTGAGCTTGCTCAGAACAAAAGAACTGTGCTTCCTACACACATGGGCCATATCTAGTTCAACTCTGCTTAGGAAACTGACAAGAACAGTAGCTCCTCTTCAGTCCAATACACTGTACTTGCTCTGAACAGACGCGAGTGCTATTTGCACTGTGTATGGCAATGGGAGTGCAATAGTGACTTTCCTTACAAGAAAACAACTCTTGCTCGTAGGACCAAAAACTGCATGTGATTCAACTCCATTTAGGACTGGGAAACAAACGCTAGCTCGCCTTACAAGAAACACACTCTGCTTTTGAGAAAAGAGCAGTCTTCTATTCTACTGTGGTTCATATGGGGTCCGAACATTGAGCTTGCTCAGAACAAAAGAACTGTGCTTCCTATACACATGGGCCATATCTAGTTCAACTCTGCTTAGGAAACTGAAAAGAACAGTAGCTCCTCTTCTGTCCAATACACTGTACTTGCTGGGAACAGACTTGTGTGCTATTTGCTCTGTGTATGGCAATGGGAGAGCAATAGTGACTTTGATTACGAGAAAACAACTCTTGCTCCTAGGACCAAAAACTGCATGTGATTCAACTCCATTTAGGACTGGGAAACAAACGCTAGCTCGCCTTACAAGAAACACACTCTGCTTTTGAGAAAAGAGCAGTCATCTACTCTACTGTGTTTCCTATAGGGCCAGAACAGTGAGCTTGCTCAGAACAAAAGAACTGTGCTTCATACAAATACGGCCATATCTAGTTTAATTCTGCTTAGGAAACTGAAAAGAACAGTAGATCCTCTTCAGTCCAATACACTGTACATGCTGGGAACAGACGCCAGTGCTATTTGCCCTGTGTATGACAATGGGAGCACAATAGTGTCTCTTCTTACCAGAAAACAACTCTTGCTCGTAGGACAATAAACTGCATGTGTTTCAACTCCATTCAGGACTGGGAAACAAACGCTAGCTCGCCTTACAAGAAACACACTCTGCTTTTGAGAAAAGAGCACTCTTCTAATTGACTGTGTTTCCTATGGGGTCCAAACAGTGAGCTTGCTCAGAAAAAAAGAACTGTGCTTTCTACACACAGGGGCCATATCTAGTTCAACTCTGCTTAGGAAACTGACAAGAACAGTAGCTCCGCTTCAGTCCAATACACTGTACTTGCTGGGAACAGATGCGAGTGGTATTTGCACTGTGTATGGAAATGGGAGCGCAATAGTGACTTTCCTTACCAGAAAACAACTCTTGCTGGTAGGACCAGAAACTGCATGTGATTCAACTCCATTTAGGACTGGGAAACAAACGCTAGCTCGCCTTACAAGAAACACACTCTGCTTTTGAGAAAAGAGCACTCTTCTACTCTACTGTGTTTCCTATAGGGCCAGAACAGTGAGCTTGCTCAGAACAAAAGAACTGTGCTTCCTACAAGTACGGCCATATCTAGTTCAATTCTGCTTAGGAAACTGACAAGAACAGTAGATCCTCTTCAGTCCAATACAATGTACATCTGGGAACAGACTCCAGTGTTATTTGCCCTGTGTCTGACAATGGGAGCGCAATAGTGACTTTCCTTACCAGAAAACAACTCTTGCTCGTAGGACCAAAAACAGGATGTGATTCAACTCCATTTAGTACTGGAAAACAAACGCTAGCTTGCCTTACAAGAAACACACTCTGCTTTTGAGAAAAAAGCACTCTTCTGCTCTACTGTGTTTCCTATGGGGTCCGAACAGTGAGCTTGCTCAGAACAAAAGAACTGTGCTTCCTACACACACGGGGCATATCTAGTTCAACTCTGCTTATGAAACTGACAAGAACGGTAGCTCCTCTTCAGTCCAATACACTGTACTAGCTGGGAACAGACGCGAGTCCTATTTGTACTGTGTATAGAAATAGGAGCGCAATAGTGACTCTTCTTAACAGAAAACAACTCTTCCTCGTAGGAACAAAAACTGCATGGGATTCAACTCCATTTCTGACTGGGGAACAAACACTAGCTCGCCTTACAAGAAACACACTCTGCTTTTGAGAAAAGAGCACTCTTCTACTCTTCTGTGTTTCCTATGTGGTCCGAACAGTGAGCTTGCTCAGAACAAAAGAACTGTGCTTCCTACACACAGGGGCCATATCTAGTTCAACTCTGCTTAGCAAACTGACAAGAACAGTAGCTCCTCTTCAGTCCAATACACTGTACTTGCTGGGAACAGATGCGAGTGCTATTTGCACTGTGTATGGAAATTGGAGCGCAATAGTGACTTTCCTTACCAGAAAACAACTCTTGATCGTAGGACCAAAAACTGCATGTGATTCAACTCCATTTAGGACTGGGAAACAAACGCTAGCTCTCCTTACAAGAAACACACTCTGCTTTTGAGAAAAGAGCACTCTTCTACTCTACTGTGTTTCCTATGGGGTCCGAACAGTGAGCTTGCTCAGAACAAAAGAACTGTGCTTCCTACACACATGGGCCATATCTAGTTCAACTCTGCTTAGGAAACTGACAAGAACAGTAGCTCCTCTTCAGTCCAATACACTGTACTTGCTGGGAACAGACGCGAGTGCTCTTTGCACTGTGTATGGCAATGGGAGTGCAATAGTGACTTTTCTTACCAGAAAACAACTCTTGCTCGTAGGACCAAAAAGTGCATGTGATTCAACTCCATTTAGGACTGGGAAACAGACGCTAGCTCGCCTTACAAGAAACACACTCTGCTTTTCAGAAAAGAGCACTCTTCAACTCTACTGTGTTTCCTATAGGGCCAGAACAGTGAGTTTGCTCAGAACAAAAGAACTGTGCTTCCTACAAATAAGGCCATATCTAGTTCAATTCTGCTTAGGAAACTGACAAGAACAGTAGATCCTCTTCAGTCCAATACACTGTACATGCTGGGAACAGACGCCAGTGCTATTTGTCCTGTGTATGGCAATGGCAGCGCAATAGTGACTCTTCTTACCAGAAAACAACTCTTGCTCGTAGGACCAGAAACTGGATGTGATTCAACTCCATTTAGCACTAGGCAACAAACGCTAGCTTTCCTTACAAGAAACACACTCTGCCTTTGAGAAAAGAGCACTCTTCTACTCTACTGTGTATCCTATGGGGCCCGAACAGTGAGCTTGCTCAGAACAAAAGAACTGTGCTTCCTACACACAGGGGCCATATCTAGTTCAACTCTGCTTAGGAAATTGACAAGAACAGTAGCTCCTCTTCAGTCCAATACACTGTACTTCCTGGGAACAGATGCGAGTGCTATTTGCACTGTGTATGGCAATGGGAGTGCAATAGTGACTTTCCTTACCAGAAAACAACTCTTGCTCGTAGGACCAAAAACAGGATGTGATTCAACTCCATTTAGTACTGGAAAACAAACGCTAGCTTGCCTTACAAGAAACACACTCTGCTTTTGAGAAAAAAGCACTCTTCTGCTCTACTGTGTTTCCTATGGGGTCCAAACAGTGAGCTTGCTCAGAACAAAAGAACTGTGCTTCCTACACACACGGGGCATATCTAGTTCAACTCTGCTTATGAAACTGACAAGAACGGTAGCTCCTCTTCAGTCCAATACACTGTACTAGCTGGGAACAGACGCGAGTCCTATTTGTACTGTGTATAGAAATAGGAGCGCAATAGTGACTCTTCTTATCAGAAAACAACTCTTCCTCGTAGGAACAAAAACTGCATGGGATTCAACTCCATTTCTGACTGGGGAACAAACACTAGCTCGCCTTACAAGAAACACACTCTGCTTTTGAGAAAAGAGCACTCTTCTACTCTTCTGTGTTTCCTATGTGGTCCGAACAGTGAGCTTGCTCAGAACAAAAGAACTGTGCTTCCTACACACAGGGGCCATATCTAGTTCAACTCTGCTTAGCAAACTGACAAGAACAGTAGCTCCTCTTCAGTCCAATACACTGTACTTGCTGGGAACAGACGCGAGTGCTCTTTGCACTGTGTATGGCAATGGGAGTGCAATAGTGACTTTTCTTACCAGAAAACAACTCTTGCTCGTAGGACCAAAAAGTGCATGTGATTCAACTCCATTTAGGACTGGGAAACAGACGCTAGCTCGCCTTACAAGAAACACACTCTGCTTTTCAGAAAAGAGCACTCTTCAACTCTACTGTGTTTCCTATAGGGCCAGAACAGTGAGTTTGCTCAGAACAAAAGAACTGTGCTTCCTACAAATAAGGCCATATCTAGTTCAATTCTGCTTAGGAAACTGACAAGAACAGTAGATCCTCTTCAGTCCAATACACTGTACATGCTGGGAACAGACGCCAGTGCTATTTGTCCTGTGTATGGCAATGGCAGCGCAATAGTGACTCTTCTTACCAGAAAACAACTCTTGCTCGTAGCACATGAAACTGGATGTGATTCAACTCCATTTAGCACTAGGCAACAAACGCTAGCTTTCCTTACAAGAAACACACTCTGCCTTTGAGAAAAGAGCACTCTTCTACTCTACTGTGTATCCTATGGGGCCCGAACAGTGAGCTTGCTCAGAACAAAAGAACTGTGCTTCCTACACACAGGGGCCATATCTAGTTCAACTCTGCTTAGGAAATTGACAAGAACAGTAGCTCCTCTTCAGTCCAATACACTGTACTTCCTGGGAACAGATGCGAGTGCTATTTGCACTGTGTATGGCAATGGGAGTGCAATAGTGACTTTCCTTACCAGAAAACAACTCTTGCTCGTAGGACCAAAAACAGGATGTGATTCAACTCCATTTAGGACTGGGAAATAAACGCTAGCTTGCCTTACTAAAAACACACTCTGCTTTTGAGAAAAGAGCACTCTTCTACTCTACTGTGTTTCCTATGGGGTCCGAACAGTGAGCTTGTTCAGAACAATAGAACTGTGCTTCCTACACACAGGGGCTATATCCAGTTCAACTCTGCTTAGGAAACTGACAATAACAGTAGCTCCTCTTCAGTTCAATACACTGTACTTGCTGGGAACAGACGCGAGTGCTATATGCACTGTATATGGCAATGGGAGCTCAATAGTGACTTTGCTTACGAGAAAATAACTCTTGCTCCTAGGACCAAAAACTGCATGTGATTCAACTCCATTTAGGACTGGGAAACAAACGCTAGCTCGCCTTACAAGAAACACACTCTGCTTTTGAGAAAAGAGCACTCTTCTAGTCTACTGTGTTTCCTATAGGGCCATAACAGTGAGCTTGCTCAGAACAAAAGAACTGTGCTTCATACAAATACGGCCATATCTAGTTCAATTCTGCTTAGGAAACTGAAAAGAACAGTAGATCCTCTTCAGTCCAATACACTGTACATGCTGGGAACAGACGCCAGTGCTATTTGCCCTGTGTATGACAATGGGAGAGCAACAGTGACTCTTTTTACCAGAAAACAACTCTTGGTCATAGAACAAGAAACTGCATGTGATTCAACTCCATTTAGGACTGGGAAAAAAACGCTAGCTCGCCTTACAAGAAACACACTCTGCTTTTGAGAAAAGAGCACTCTTCTACTCTACTGTGTTTCCTATGGGGTCCGAACAGTGAGCTTGCTCAGAACAAAAGAACTGTGCTTCCTACACACATGGGCCATATCTAGTTCAACTCTGCTTAGGAAACTGACAAGAACAGTAGCTCCTCCTCAGTCCAATACACTGTACTTGCTGTGAACAGACATGAGTGCTATTTGCACTGTGTATGGCAAAGGGAGAGCAATAGTGACTTTCCTTACCAGAAAACAACTCTTGCTCGTAGGACCAAAAAGTGCATGTGATTCAACTCCATTTAGGACTGGGAAACAAACACTAGCTCGCCTTACAAGAAACACACTCTGCTTTTCAGAAAAGAGCACTCTTCAACTCTACTGTGTTTCCTATAGGGCCAGAACAGTGAGTTTGCTCAGAACAAAAGAACTGGGCTTCCTACACACATGGGCCATATCTAGTTCAACTCTGCTTAGGAAACTGAAAAGAACAGTAGCTCCTCTTCAGTCCAATACACTGTACTTGCTGGGAACAGACGCGAGTGCTATTTGTCCTGTGTATGAAAATGGGAGTGCAATAGTGACTCTTCTTACCAGAAAACAACTCTTGCTCGTAGGACCAGAAACTGCATGGGATTCAACTCCATTTAAGACTGGGAAACAAACGCTAGCTCGCCTTACAAGAAACACACTCTGCTTTTGAGAAAAGAGCACTCTTCTACTCTACTGTGTTTCCTATAGGGCCAGAACAGTGAGTTTGCTCAGAACAAAAGAACTGTGCTTCCTACACACATGGGCCATATCTAGTTCAACTCTGCTTAGGAAACTGACAAGAACAGTAGCTCCTCTTCAGTCCAATACACTGTACTTGCTGGGAACAGACGCGAGTGCTCTTTGCACTGTGTATGGCAATGGGAGTGCAATAGTGACTTTTCTTACCAGAAAACAACTCTTGCTCGTAGGACCAAAAAGTGCATGTGATTCAACTCCATTTAGGACTGGGAAACAAACGCTAGCTCGCCTTACAAGAAACACACTCTGCTTTTGAGAAAAGAGCAGTCTTCTATTTCAATGTGGTTCATATGGTGTCCGAACAGTGAGCTTGCTGAGAACAAAAGAACTGTGCTTCATACAAATACGGCCATATCTAGTTCAATTCTGCTTAGGAAACTGAAAAGAACAGTAGATCCTCTTCAGTCCAATACACTGTACATGCTGGGAACAGACGGAAGTGCTATTTGCCCCGTGTATGACAATGGGAGCACAATAGTGACTCTTCTTACAAGAAAACAACTCTTGCTCGTAGGACAATAAACTGCATGTGTTTCAACTCCATTTAGGACTGGGAAACAAACGCTAGCTCGCCTTACAAGAAAAACACTCTGCTTTTGAAAAAAGAGCACTCTTCTAATCGACTGTGTTTCCTGTGGGGTCCGAACAGTGAGCTTGCTCAGAAAAAAAGAACTGTGCTTTCTACACACAGGGGCCATATCTAGTTCAACTCTGCTTAGGAAACTGACAAGAACAGTAGCTCCGCTTCAGTCCAATACACTGTACTTGCTGGGAACAGATGCGAGTGGTATTTGCACTGTGTATGGAAATTGGAGCGCAATAGTGACTTTCCTTACCAGAAAACAACTCTTGCTGGTAGGACCAGAAACTGCATGGGATTCAACTCCATTTAGGACTGGGAAACAAACGCTAGCTCACCTTACAAGAAACACACTCTGCTTTTGAGAAAAGAGCACTCTTCTACTCTACTGTGTTTCCTATAGGGCCAGAACAGTGAGTTTGCTCAGAACAAAAGAACTGTGCTTCCTACAAATACGGCCATATCTAGTTCAATTCTGCTTAGGAAACTGACAAGAACAGTAGCTCCGCTTCAGTCCAATACACTGTACTTCCTGGGAACAGATGCGAGTGCTATTTGCACTGTGTATGGAAATTGGAGCGCAATAGTGACTTCCATACCAGAAAACAACTCTTGCTCGTAGTACCAAAAACTGCATGTGATTCAACTCCATTTAGGACTGGGAAACAAACGCTAGCTCTCCTTACAAGAAACACACTCTGCTTTGGAGAAAAGAGCACTCTTCTACTCTACTGTGTTTCCTATGGGGTCCGAACAGTGAGCTTGCTCAGAACAAAAGAACTGTGCTTCTACTCACATGGGCCATATCTAGTTCAACTCTGCTTAGGAAACTGACAAGAACAGTAGCTCCTCTTCAGTCCAATACACTGTACTTGCTGGGAACAGACGTGAGTGCTCTTTGCACTGTGTATGGCAATGGGAGTGCAATAGTGACTTTTCTTACCAGAAAACAACTCTTGCTCGTAGGACCAAAAAGTGCATGTGATTCAACTCCATTTATGACTGGGAAACAAACGCTAGCTCGCCTTACAAGAAACACACTCTGCTTTTCAGAAAAGAGCACTCTTCAACTCTACTGTGTTTCCTATAGGGCCAGAACAGTGAGTTTGCTCAGAACAAAAGAACTGTGCTTCCTACAAATAAGGCCAAATCTAGTTCAATTCTGCTTAGGAAACTGACAAGAACAGTAGATCCTCTTCAGTCCAATACACTGTACATGCCGGGAACAGACGCCAGTGCTATTTGTCCTGTGTATGAAAATGGGAGTGCAATAGTGACTCTTCTTACCAGAAAACAACTCTTGCTCGTAGGACCAGAAACTGGATGTGATTCAACTCCATTTAGGACTGGGCAACAAACGCTAGCTCTCCTTACAAGAAACACACTCTGCTTTTGAGAAAAGAGCCCTCTTCTACTCTACTGTGTATCCTATGGGGCCCGAACAGTGAGCTTGCTCAGAACAAAAGAACTGTGCTTCCTACACACAGGGGCCATATCTAGTTCAACTCTGCTTAGGAAATTGACAAGAACAGTAGCTCCTCTTCAGTCCAATACACTGTACTTGCTGGGAACAGATGCGAGTGCTATTTGCACTGTGTATGGCAATGGGAGTGCAATAGTGACTTTCCTTACCAGAAAACAACTCTTGCTCGTATGACCAAAAACAGGATGTGATTCAACTCCATTTAGGACTGGGAAATAAACGCTAGCTTGCCTTACCAAAAACACACTCTGCTTTTGAGAAAAGAGCACTCTTCTACTCTACTGTGTTTCCTATGGGGTCCGAACAGTGAGCTTGTTCAGAACAATAGAACTGTGCTTCCTACACACAGGGGCTATATCCAGTTCAACTCTGCTTAGGAAACTGACAAGAACAGTAGCTCCTCTTCAGTTCAATACACTGTACTTGCTGGGAACAGACGCGAGTGCTATTTGCACTGTATATGGCAATGGGAGCGCAATAGTGACTTTGCTTATGAGAAAATAACTCTTGCTCCTAGGACCAAAAACTGCATGTGATTCAACTCCATTTAGGACTGGGAAACAAACGCTAGCTCGCCTTACAAGAAACACACTCTGCTTTTGAAAAAAGAGCACTCTTCTACTCTACTGTGTTTCTTATAGGGCCATAACAGTGAGCTTCCTCAGAACAAAAGAACTGTGCTTCATACAAATACGGCCATATCTAGTTCAATTATGCTTAGGAAACTGAAAAGAACAGTAGATCCTCTTCAGTCCAATACACTGTACATGCTGGGAATTGACGCCAGTGCTATTTGCCCTGTGTATGACAATGGGAGCGCAACAGTGACTCTTTTTACCAGAAAACAACTCTTGCTCGTAGAACAAGAAACTGCATGTGATTCAACTCCATTTATGACTGGGCAACAAACGCTAGCTTGCCTTACAAGAAAGACACTCTGCTTTTGAGAAAAGAGCACTCTTCTACTCTACTGTGTTTCCTATGGGGTCCGAACAGTGAGCTTGCTCAGAACAAAAGAACTGGGCTTCCTACACACATGGGCCATATCTAGTTCAACTCTGCTTAGGAAACTGAAAAGAACAGTAGCTCCTCTTCAGTCCAATACACTGTTCTTGCTGGGAACAGACGCGAGTGCTATTTGCACTGTGTATGGCAATGGGAGAGCAATAGTGACTTTGATTACGAGAAAACAACTCTTGCTCGTAGGACCAAAAACTGCATGAGATTCAACTCCATTTAGGACTGGGCAACAAACGCTAGCTCGCCTTACATGAAACACACTCTGCTTTTGAGAAAAGAGCACTCTTCTACTCTACTGTGTTTCCTATGGGGTCCGAACAGTGAGCTTGCTCAGAACAAAAGAACTGTGCTTTCTACACACAGGGGCCATATCTAGTTCAACTCTGCTTAGGAAACTGACAAGAACAGTAGCTCCTCTTCAGTCCAATACACTCTACTTGCTGGGAACAGATGCGAGTGCTATTTGCACTGTGTATGGAAATGGGAGCGCAATAGTGACTTTCCTTACCAGAAAACAACTATTGCTGGTAGGACCAGAAACTGCATGGGATTCAACTCCATTTAGGACTGGGAAACAAACGCTAGCTCGCCTTACAAGAAACACACTCTGCTTTTGAGAAAAGAGCACCCTTCTACTCTACTGTGTTTCCTATAGGGCCAGAACAGTGAGTTTGCTCAGAACAAAAGAACTGTGCTTCCTACACACATGGGCCATATCTAGTTCAACTCTGCTTAGGAAACTGACAAGAACAGTAGCTCCTCTTCAGTCCAATACACTGTACTTGCTGGGAACAGTCGCGAGTGCTCTTTGCACTGTGTATGGCAATGGGAGTGCAATAGTGACTTTTCTTACCAGAAAACAACTCTTGCTCGTAGGACCAAAAAGTGCATGTGATTCAACTCCATTTAGGACTGGGAAACAAACGCTAGCTCGCCTTACAAGAAACACACTCTGCTTTTGAGAAAAGAGCACTCTTCTACTCTACTGTGTTTCCTACGGGGTCCGAACAGTGAGCTTGCTCAGAACAAAAGAACTGGGCTTCCTACACACATGGGCCATATCTAGTTCAACTCTGCTTAGGAAACTGACAAGAACAGTAGGTCCTCTTCAGTCCAATACACTGTACTTGCTGGGAACAGACGCGAGTGCTATTTGCACTGTGTATGGCAATTGGAGCCAATAGTGACTTTGATTACGAGAAAACATCTCTTGCTCGTAGGACCAAAAAGTGCATGTGATTCAACTCCATTTAGGACTGGGAAACAAACGCTAGCTCGCCTTACAAGAAACACACTCTGCTTTTGAGAAAAGAGCAGTCTTCTACTCTACTGTGTTTCCTACAGGGCCAGAACAGTGAGTTTGCTCAGAACAAAAGAACTGTGCTTCCTACACACATGGGCCATATCTAGTTCAACTCTGCTTAGGAAACTGACAAGAACAGTAGCTCCTCTTCAGTCCAATACACTGTACTTGCTGGGAACAGACGCGAGTGCTCTTTGCACTGTGTATGGCATTGGGAGTGCAATAGTGACTTTTCTTACCAGAAAACAACTCTTGCTCGTAGGACCAAAAAGTGCATGTGATTCAACTCCATTTAGGACTGGGAAACAAACGCTAGCTCGCCTTACAAGAAACACACTCTGCTTTTGAGAAAAGAGCAGTCTTCTATTTCAATGTGGTTCATATGGTGTCCGAACAGTGAGCTTGCTGAGAACAAAAGAACTGTGCTTCATACAAATACGGCCATATCTAGTTCAATTCTGCTTAGGAAACTGAAAAGAACAGTAGATCCTCTTCAGTCCAATACACTGTACATGCTGGGAACAGACGGAAGTGCTATTTGCCCTGTGTATGACAATGGGAGCACAATAGTGACTCTTCTTACAAGAAAACAACTCTTGCTCGTAGGACAATAAACTACATGTGTTTCAACTCCATTTAGGACTGGGAAACAAACGCTAGCTCGCCTTACAAGAAACACACTCTGCTTTTGAAAAAAGAGCACTCTTCTAATCGAGTGTGTTTCCTGTGGGGTCCGAACAGTGAGCTTGCTCAGAAAAAAAGAACAGTACTTTCTACACACAGGGGCCATATCTAGTTCAACTCTGCTTAGGAAACTGACAAGAACAGTAGCTCCGCTTCAGTCCAATACACTGTACTTGCTGGGAACAGATGCGAGTGGTATTTGCACTGTGTATGGAAATGGGAGCGCAATAGTGACTTTCCTTACCAGAAAACAACTCTTGCTGGTAGGACCAGGAACTGCATGGGATTCAACTCCATTTAGGACTGGGAAACAAACGCTAGCTCACCTTACAAGAAACACACTCTGCTTTTGAGAAAAGAGCACTCTTCTACTCTACTGTGTTTCCTATAGGGCGAGAACAGTGAGTTTGCTCAGAACAAAAGAACTGTGCTTCCTACAAATACGGCCATATCTAGTTCAATTCTGCTTAGGAAACTGACAAGAACAGTAGCTCCGCTTCAGTCCAATACACTGTACTTCCTGGGAACAGATGCGAGTGCTATTTGCACTGTGTATGGAAATTGGAGCGCAATAGTGACTTTCCATACCAGAAAACAACTCTTGCTCGTAGTACCAAAAACTGCATGTGATTCAACTCCATTTAGGACTGGGAAACAAACGCTAGCTCTCCTTACAAGAAACACACTCTGCTTTTGAGAAAAGAGCACTCTTCTACTCTACTGTGTTTCCTATAGGGCCAGAACAGTGAGTTTGCTCAGAACAAAATTACTGTGCTTCCTACAAATACGGCCATATCTAGTTCAATTCTGCTTAGGAAACTGACAAGAACAGTAGATCCTCTACAGTCCAATACACTGTACATGCTGGGAACAGACGCCAGTGCTATTTGCCCTGTGTATGACAATGGGAGCGCAATAGTGACTCTTCTTACCAGAAAACAACTCTTGCTCGTAGGACAAGAAACTGCATGTGATTCAACTCCATTTAGGACTGGGAAACAAACGCTATCTCGCCTTACAAGAAACACACTCTGCTTTTGGGAAAAGAGCACTCTTCTACTCTACTGTGTTTCCTACGTGGTCCGAATAGTGAGCTTGCTCAGAACAAAAGAACTGGGCTTCCTACACACGTGGGCCATATCTAGTTCAACTCTGCTTAGGAAACTGACAAGAACAGTAGCTCCTCTTCAGTCCAATACACTGTACTTGCTGGGAACAGACGCGAGTGCTATTTGCACTGTGTATGTCAATTGGAGCCAATAGTGACTTTGATTACGAGAAAACATCTCTTGCTCGTAGGACCAAAATGTGCATGTGATTCAACTCCATTTAGGACTGGGAAACAAACGCTAGCTCGCCTTACAAGAAACACACTCTGCTTTTGATAAAAGACCAGTCTTCTATTCTACTGTGGTTCTTATGGGGTCCGAACATTGAGCTTACTCAGAACAAAAGAACTGTGCTTCCTACACACACGGGACATATCTAGTTCAGCTCTGCTTAGGAAACTGACAAGAACAGTAGCTCCTCTTCAGTCCAGTACACTGTACTTGCTGGGAACAGACGTGAGTGCTATTTGCACTGTGTATGGCAATAGGAGCGCAATAGTGACTTTGCTTACGAGTAAACAACTCTTGCTCGTAGGACCAAAAACTGCATGAGATTCAACTCCATTTAGGACTGGGAAACAAACGCTAGCTCGCCTTACAAGAAACACACTCTGCTTTTGAGAAAAGAGCAGTCTTCTACTCTACTGTGTTTCCTATAGGGCCAGAACAGTGAGCTTGCTCAGAACAAAAGAACTGTGCTTCATACAAATAGGGCAATATCTAGTTTAATTCTGCTTAGGAAACTGAAAAGAACAGGAGATCCTCTTCAGTCCAATACACTGTACATGCTGGGAACAGACGCCAGTGCTATTTGCCCTGTGTATGACAATGGGAGCGCAATAGTGACTCTTCTTACCAGAAAACAACTCTTGCTCGTAGGACAATAAACTGCATGTGATTCAACTCCATTTAGGACTGGGAAACAAACGCTAGCTCGCCTTACAAGAAACACACTCTGCTTTTGAGAAAAGAGCACTCTTCTACTCTACTGTGTTTCCTATGGGGTCCGAACAGTGAGCTTGCTCAGAACAAAAGAACTGTGCTTCCTACACACATGGGCCATATCTAGTTCAACTCTGCTTAGGAAACTGACAAGAACAGTAGCTCCTCTTCAGTCCAATACACTGTACTTGCTGGGAACAGACGCGAGTGCTCTTTGCACTGTGTATGGCAATGGGAGTGCAATAGTGACTTTTCTTACCAGAAAACAACTCTTGCTCGTAGGACCAAAAAGTGCATGTGATTCAACTCCACTTAGGACTGGGAAACAGACGCTAGCTCGCCTTACAAGAAACACACTCTGCTTTTCAGAAAAGAGCACTCTTCAACTCTACTGTGTTTCCTATAGGGCCAGAACAGTGAGTTTGCTCAGAACAAAAGAACTGTGCTTCCTACAAATAAGGCCATATCTAGTTCAATTCTGCTTAGGAAACTGACAAGAACAGTAGATCCTCTTCAGTCCAATACACTGTACATGCTGGGAACAGACGCCAGTGCTATTTGTCCTGTGTATGGCAATGGCAGCGCAATAGTGACTCTTCTTACCAGAAAACAACTCTTGCTCGTAGGACCAGAAACTGGATGTGATTCAACTCCATTTAGCACTAGGCAACAAACGCTAGCTTTCCTTACAAGAAACACACTCTGCCTTTGAGAAAAGAGCACTCTTCTACTCTACTGTGTATCCTATGGGGCCCGAACAGTGAGCTTGCTCAGAACAAAAGAACTGTGCTTCCTACACACAGGGGCCATATCTAGTTCAACTCTGCTTAGGAAATTGACAAGAACAGTAGCTCCTCTTCAGTCCAATACACTGTACTTCCTGGGAACAGATGCGAGTGCTATTTGCACTGTGTATGGCAATGGGAGTGCAATAGTGACTTTCCTTACCAGAAAACAACTCTTGCTCGTATGACCAAAAACAGGATGTGATTCAACTCCATTTAGTACTGGAAAACAAACGCTAGCTTGCCTTACAAGAAACACACTCTGCTTTTGAGAAAAAAGCACTCTTCTGCTCTACTGTGTTTCCTATGGGGTCCAAACAGTGAGCTTGCTCAGAACAAAAGAACTGTGCTTCCTACACACACGGGGCATATCTAGTTCAACTCTGCTTATGAAACTGACAAGAACGGTAGCTCCTCTTCAGTCCAATACACTGTACTAGCTGGGAACAGACGCGAGTCCTATTTGTACTGTGTATAGAAATAGGAGCGCAATAGTGACTCTTCTTATCAGAAAACAACTCTTCCTCGTAGGAACAAAAACTGCATGGGATTCAACTCCATTTCTGACTGGGGAACAAACACTAGCTCGCCTTACAAGAAACACACTCTGCTTTTGAGAAAAGAGCACTCTTCTACTCTTCTGTGTTTCCTATGTGGTCCGAACAGTGAGCTTGCTCAGAACAAAAGAACTGTGCTTCCTACACACAGGGGCCATATCTAGTTCAACTCTGCTTAGCAAACTGACAAGAACAGTAGCTCCTCTTCAGTCCAATACACTGTACTTGCTGGGAACAGACGCGAGTGCTCTTTGCACTGTGTATGGCAATGGGAGTGCAATAGTGACTTTTCTTACCAGAAAACAACTCTTGCTCGTAGGACCAAAAAGTGCATGTGATTCAACTCCATTTAGGACTGGGAAACAGACGCTAGCTCGCCTTACAAGAAACACACTCTGCTTTTCAGAAAAGAGCACTCTTCAACTCTACTGTGTTTCCTATAGGGCCAGAACAGTGAGTTTGCTCAGAACAAAAGAACTGTGCTTCCTACAAATAAGGCCATATCTAGTTCAATTCTGCTTAGGAAACTGACAAGAACAGTAGATCCTCTTCAGTCCAATACACTGTACATGCTGGGAACAGACGCCAGTGCTATTTGTCCTGTGTATGGCAATGGCAGCGCAATAGTGACTCTTCTTACCAGAAAACAACTCTTGCTCGTAGCACATGAAACTGGATGTGATTCAACTCCATTTAGCACTAGGCAACAAACGCTAGCTTTCCTTACAAGAAACACACTCTGCCTTTGAGAAAAGAGCACTCTTCTACTCTACTGTGTATCCTATGGGGCCCGAACAGTGAGCTTGCTCAGAACAAAAGAACTGTGCTTCCTACACACAGGGGCCATATCTAGTTCAACTCTGCTTAGGAAATTGACAAGAACAGTAGCTCCTCTTCAGTCCAATACACTGTACTTCCTGGGAACAGATGCGAGTGCTATTTGCACTGTGTATGGCAATGGGAGTGCAATAGTGACTTTCCTTACCAGAAAACAACTCTTGCTCGTAGGACCAAAAACAGGATGTGATTCAACTCCATTTAGGACTGGGAAATAAACGCTAGCTTGCCTTACTAAAAACACACTCTGCTTTTGAGAAAAGAGCACTCTTCTACTCTACTGTGTTTCCTATGGGGTCCCGAACAGTGAGCTTGTTCAGAACAATAGAACTGTGCTTCCTACACACAGGGGCTATATCCAGTTCAACTCTGCTTAGGAAACTGACAATAACAGTAGCTCCTCTTCAGTTCAATACACTGTACTTGCTGGGAACAGACGCGAGTGCTATTTGCACTGTATATGGCAATGGGAGCTCAATAGTGACTTTGCTTACGAGAAAATAACTCTTGCTCCTAGGACCAAAAACTGCATGTGATTCAACTCCATTTAGGACTGGGAAACAAACGCTAGCTCGCCTTACAAGAAACACACTCTGCTTTTGAGAAAAGAGCACTCTTCTAGTCTACTGTGTTTCCTATAGGGCCATAACAGTGAGCTTGCTCAGAACAAAAGAACTGTGCTTCATACAAATACGGCCATATCTAGTTCAATTCTGCTTAGGAAACTGAAAAGAACAGTAGATCCTCTTCAGTCCAATACACTGTACATGCTGGGAACAGACGCCAGTGCTATTTGCCCTGTGTATGACAATGGGAGAGCAACAGTGACTCTTTTTACCAGAAAACAACTCTTGGTCATAGAACAAGAAACTGCATGTGATTCAACTCCATTTAGGACTGGGAAAAAAAACGCTAGCTCGCCTTACAAGAAACACACTCTGCTTTTGAGAAAAGAGCACTCTTCTACTCTACTGTGTTTCCTATGGGGTCCGAACAGTGAGCTTGCTCAGAACAAAAGAACTGTGCTTCCTACACACATGGGCCATATCTAGTTCAACTCTGCTTAGGAAACTGACAAGAACAGTAGCTCCTCCTCAGTCCAATACACTGTACTTGCTGTGAACAGACATGAGTGCTATTTGCACTGTGTATGGCAAAGGGAGAGCAATAGTGACTTTCCTTACCAGAAAACAACACTTGCTCGTAGGACCAAAAAGTGCATGTGATTCAACTCCATTTAGGACTGGGAAACAAACACTAGCTCGCCTTACAAGAAACACACTCTGCTTTTCAGAAAAGAGCACTCTTCAACTCTACTGTGTTTCCTATAGGGCCAGAACAGTGAGTTTGCTCAGAACAAAAGAACTGGGCTTCCTACACACATGGGCCATATCTAGTTCAACTCTGCTTAGGAAACTGAAAAGAACAGTAGCTCCTCTTCAGTCCAATACACTGTACTTGCTGGGAACAGACACGAGTGCTATTTGTCCTGTGTATGAAAATGGGAGTGCAATAGTGACTCTTCTTACCAGAAAACAACTCTTGCTCGTAGGACCAGAAACTGCATGGGATTCAACTCCATTTAAGGACTGGGAAACAAACGCTAGCTCGCCTTACAAGAAACACACTCTGCTTTTGAGAAAAGAGCACTCTTCTACTCTACTGTGTTTCCTATAGGGCCAGAACAGTGAGTTTGCTCAGAACAAAAGAACTGTGCTTCCTACACACATGGGCCATATCTAGTTCAACTCTGCTTAGGAAACTGACAAGAACAGTAGGCTCCTCTTCAGTCCAATACACTGTACTTGCTGGGAACAGACGCGAGTGCTCTTTGCACTGTGTATGGCAATGGGAGTGCAATAGTGACTTTTCTTACCAGAAAACAACTCTTGCTCGTAGGACCAAAAAGTGCATGTGATTCAACTCCATTTAGGACTGGGAAACAAACGCTAGCTCGCCTTACAAGAAAACACACTCTGCTTTTGAGAAAAGAGCAGTCTTCTATTTCAATGTGGTTCATATGGTGTCCGAACAGTGAGCTTGCTGAGAACAAAAGAACTGTGCTTCATACAAATACGGCCATATCTAGTTCAATTCTGCTTAGGAAACTGAAAAGAACAGTAGATCCTCTTCAGTCCAATACACTGTACATGCTGGGAACAGACGGAAGTGCTATTTGCCCTGTGTATGACAATGGGAGCACAATAGTGACTCTTCTTACAAGAAAACAACTCTTGCTCGTAGGACAATAAACTGCATGTGTTTCAACTCCATTTAGGACTGGGAAACAAACGCTAGCTCGCCTTACAAGAAAAACACTCTGCTTTTGAAAAAAGAGCACTCTTCTAATCGACTGTGTTTCCTGTGGGGGTCCGAACAGTGAGCTTGCTCAGAAAAAAAGAACTGTGCTTTCTACACACAGGGGCCATATCTAGTTCAACTCTGCTTAGGAAACTGACAAGAACAGTAGCTCCGCTTCAGTCCAATACACTGTACTTGCTGGGAACAGATGCGAGTGGTATTTGCACTGTGTATGGAAATGGGAGCGCAATAGTGACTTTCCTTACCAGAAAACAACTCTTGCTGGTAGGACCAGAAACTGCATGGGATTCAACTCCATTTAGGACTGGGAAACAAACGCTAGCTCACCTTACAAGAAACACACTCTGCTTTTGAGAAAAGAGCACTCTTCTACTCTACTGTGTTTCCTATAGGGCCAGAACAGTGAGTTTGCTCAGAACAAAAGAACTGTGCTTCCTACAAATACGGCCATATCTAGTTCAATTCTGCTTAGGAAACTGACAAGAACAGTAGCTCCGCTTCAGTCCAATACACTGTACTTCCTGGGAACAGATGCGAGTGCTATTTGCACTGTGTATGGAAATTGGAGCGCAATAGTGACTTTCCATACCAGAAAACAACTCTTGCTCGTAGTACCAAAAACTGCATGTGATTCAACTCCATTTAGGACTGGGAAACAAACGCTAGCTCTCCTTACAAGAAACACACTCTGCTTTGGAGAAAAGAGCACTCTTCTACTCTACTGTGTTTCCTATGGGGTCCGAACAGTGAGCTTGCTCAGAACAAAAGAACTGTGCTTCCTACTCACATGGGCCATATCTAGTTCAACTCTGCTTAGGAAACTGACAAGAACAGTAGCTCCCTCTTCAGTCCAATACACTGTACTTGCTGGGAACAGACGTGAGTGCTCTTTGCACTGTGTATGGCAATGGGAGTGCAATAGTGACTTTTCTTACCAGAAAACAACTCTTGCTCGTAGGACCAAAAAGTGCATGTGATTTCAACTCCATTTAGGACTGGGAAACAAACGCTAGCTCGCCTTACAAGAAACACACTCTGCTTTTCAGAAAAGAGCACTCTTCAACTCTACTGTGTTTCCTATAGGGCCAGAACAGTGAGTTTGCTCAGAACAAAAGAACTGTGCTTCCTACAAATAAGGCCAAATCTAGTTCAATTCTGCTTAGGAAACTGACAAGAACAGTAGATCCTCTTCAGTCCAATACACTGTACATGCCGGGAACAGACGCCAGTGCTATTTGTCCTGTGTATGAAAATGGGAGTGCAATAGTGACTCTTCTTACCAGAAAACAACTCTTGCTCGTAGGACCAGAAACTGGATGTGATTCAACTCCATTTAGGACTGGGCAACAAACGCTAGCTCTCCTTACAAGAAACACACTCTGCTTTTGAGAAAAGAGCCCTCTTCTACTCTACTGTGTATCCTATGGGGGCCCGAACAGTGAGCTTGCTCAGAACAAAAGAACTGTGCTTCCTACACACAGGGGCCATATCTAGTTCAACTCTGCTTAGGAAATTGACAAGAACAGTAGCTCCTCTTCAGTCCAATACACTGTACTTGCTGGGAACAGATGCGAGTGCTATTTGCACTGTGTATGGCAATGGGAGTGCAATAGTGACTTTCCTTACCAGAAAACAACTCTTGCTCGTATGACCAAAAACAGGATGTGATTCAACTCCATTTAGGACTGGGAAATAAACGCTAGCTTGCCTTACCAAAAACACACTCTGCTTTTGAGAAAAGAGCACTCTTCTACTCTACTGTGTTTCCTATGGGGTCCGAACAGTGAGCTTGTTCAGAACAATAGAACTGTGCTTCCTACACACAGGGGCTATATCCAGTTCAACTCTGCTTAGGAAACTGACAAGAACAGTAGCTCCTCTTCAGTTCAATACACTGTACTTGCTGGGAACAGACGCGAGTGCTATTTGCACTGTATATGGCAATGGGAGCGCAATAGTGACTTTGCTTATGAGAAAATAACTCTTGCTCCTAGGACCAAAAACTGCATGTGATTCAACTCCATTTAGGACTGGGAAACAAACGCTAGCTCGCCTTACAAGAAACACACTCTGCTTTTGAAAAAAGAGCACTCTTCTACTCTACTGTGTTTCTTATAGGGCCATAACAGTGAGCTTCCTCAGAACAAAAGAACTGTGCTTCATACAAAT
>NW_026738132.1:0-24755 GCF_949786415.1 Peromyscus eremicus
CACTGAACTGTTAGAATGACTGTGTCCACATGGAGATTTGCACACAGACCTGTTAGAATGACTGTGCCCACATGGAGGTGTGCACACTGAACTGTTAGAATGACTGTGTCCACATGGAGGTTTGCACACTGAACTGTTAGAATGACTGTGCCCACATGGAGGTGTGCACACTGAACTGTTAGAATGGGTGTGTCCACATGGAGATGTGCACACTGAACTGTTAGAATGAGTGTGTCCACATGGTGGTGTGCACACTGAACTGTTAGAATGAGTGTGCCCACAAGGAGGTGTGCACACTAAACTGTTAGAATGATTGTGTCCACATGGAGGTGTGCACACTGAACTGTTAGAATGAGTGTGTCCCTGTGGAGGTGTGCACACTGAACTGTTAGAATGAGTGTGTCCACATGGACGTGTGCACACTGAACTGTTAGAATGAGTGTGTCCACATGGAGGTGTGCACACTGAACTTTTAGAATGAGTGTGCCCACATGGAGGTGTGCACACTGAACTGTTAGAATATGTCCACATGGAGGTGTGCACACTGTATTGTTAGAATGAGTGTATCCACATGGAGGTGTGCACACTGAATTGTTAGAATGAGTGTGTCCACATGGAGGTGTGTACACTGAACTGTTACATTGAGTGTGTTCACAAGGAGGTGTGCACACTGAACTGTTAGAATGGGTGTGTCCACATGGAAGTGTGCACACTGAACTGTTAGAATGAGTGTGCCCACATGGAGGTGTGCACACTGAACTGTTAGAATGAGTGTGTCCACATGGAGGTGTGCACACTGAACTGTTAGAATTAGTGTATCCCTGTGGAGATGTGCACACTGAACTGTTAGAATGAGTGTGTCCACATGGAAGTTTGCACACTGAACTGTTAGAATGAGTGTGTCCACATGGAGGTGTGCACACTCTATTGTTAGAATGAGTGTGTCCACATGGAGGTGTGCACACTGAACTGTTAGAATGAGTGTGTCCACATGGAGCTGTGCACACTGAACTGTTAGAATGAGTGTGTCCACATGGAGGTGTGCACACTGAACTGTTAGAATGAGTGTGTCCACATGGAGGTGTGCACACTGAACTGTTAGAATGAGTGTGCCCACATGGAGGTGTGCACAGTGAACTGTTAGAATGAGTGTGTCCACATGGAGTTGTGCACACTGAACTGTTAGAATGAGTGTATCCCTGTGGAGGTGTGCACACTGAACTGTTAGAATGAGTGTGTCCACATGGAGGTGTGCACAATGAACTGTTAGAATGAGTGTGTCCACATGGAGGTGTGCACACTGAACTGGTAGAATGAGTGTGCCCACATGGTGGTGTACACACTGTTCTGTTAGCATGAGTATGCCCACATGGAGGTGTGCACACTGAAATGTTAGAATGAGTGTGCCCACATGGAGGTGTGCCCACTGAACTGTTAGAATGTGTCCACATGGAGGTGTGCACACTGAACTGTTAGAATGAGTGTGTCCACATGGAGGTGTGCACACTGAACTCTTAGAATGAGTGTATCCCTGTGGAGGTGTGCACACTGAACTGTTAGAATGAGTGTGTCCACATGGAGGTGTGCACACTGAACTGTTAGAATGAGTGTGTCCACATGGAGGTGTGCACAGTGAAATGTTAGATTGAGTGTGCCCACATGGAGGTGTGCACACTGAACTGTTAGAATGAGTGTGTCCACATGGAGGTGTGCACACTGAACTGTTAGAATGAGTGTGTCAACATGGAGGTGTGCACACTGAACTGTTAGAATGAGTGTGTCCACATGGAGGTGTGCACACTGAACTGTTAGAATGACTGTGTCCACATGGAGGTTTGCACACTGACCTGTTAGAATGACTGTGCCCACATGGAGGTGTGCACACTGAACTGTTAGAATGACTGTGTCCACATGGAGGTTTGCACACTGAACTGTTAGAATGACTGTGCCCACATGGAGGTGTGCACACTGAACTGTTAGAATGGGTGTGTCCACATGGAGATGTGCACACTGAACTGTTAGAATGAGTGTGTCCACTTGGTGGTGTGCACACTGAACTGTTAGAATGAGTGTGCCCACAAGGAGGTGTGCACACTAAACTGTTAGAATGATTGTGTCCACATGGAGGTGTGCACACTGAACTGTTAGAATGAGTGTGTCCCTGTGGAGGTGTGCACACTGAACTGTTAGAATGAGTGTGTCCACATGGACGTGTGCACACTGAACTGTTAGAATGAGTGTGTCCACATGGAGGTGTGCACACTGAACTTTTAGAATGAGTGTGCCCACATGGAGGTGTGCACACTGAACTGTTAGAATATGTCCACATGGAGGTGTGCACACTGTATTGTTAGAATGAGTGTATCCACATGGAGGTGTGCACACTGAATTGTTAGAATGAGTGTGTCCACATGGAGGTGTGTACACTGAACTGTTACATTGAGTGTGTTCACATGGAGGTGTGCACACTGAACTGTTAGAATGGGTGTGTCCACATGGAAGTGTGCACACTGAACTGTTAGAATGAGTGTCCCCACATGGAGGTGTGCACACTGAACTGTTAGAATGAGTGTGTCCACATGGAGGTGTGCACACTGAACTGTTAGAATTAGTGTATCCCTGTGGAGATGTGCACACTGAACTGTTAGAATGAGTGTGTCCACATGGAGGTTTGCACACTGAACTGTTAGAATGAGTGTGTCCACATGGAGGTGTGCACACTCTATTGTTAGAATGAGTGTGTCCACATGGAGGTGTGCACACTGAACTGTTAGAATGAGTGTGTCCACATGGAGGTGTGCACACTGAACTGTTAGAATGAGTGTGTCCACATGGAGGTGTGCACACTGAACTGTTAGAATGAGTGTGTCCACATGGAGGTGTGCACACTGAACTGTTAGAATGAGTGTGCCCACATGGAGGTGTGCACAGTGAACTGTTAGAATGAGTGTGTCCTTGTGGAGTTGTGCACACTGAACTGTTAGAATGAGTGTATCCCTGTGGAGGTGTGCACACTGAACTGTTAGGATGAGTGTGTCCACATGGAGGTGTGCACACTGAACTGTTAGAATGAGTGTGTCCACATGGAGGTGTGCACACTGAACTGGTAGAATGAGTGTGCCCACATGGTGGTGTGCACACTGTTCTGTTAGCATGAGTATGCCCACATGGAGGTGTGCACACTGAACTGTTAGAATGAGTGTGCCCACATGGAGGTGTGCCCACTGAACTGTTAGAATGTGTCCACATGGAGGTGTGCACACTGAACTGTTAGAATGAGTGTGTCCACATGGAGGTGTGCACACTGAACTGTTAGAATGAGTGTGTCAACATGGAGCTGTGCACACTGAACTGTTAGAATGAGTGTGCCCACATGGAGGTGTGCACACTGAACTGTTAGAATGTGTGTGTCCACATAGACGTGTGCACACTGAACTGTTAGAATTAGTGTGTCCACATGGAGGTGTGCACACTGAACTGTTAGAATGAGTGTGCCCACATGGAGTTGTGTACACTGAACTGTTAGAATGATTGAGTCCACATGGAGGTGTGCACACTGAATTGTTAGAATGAGTGTGTCCACATGGAGGTGTGCACACTGAACTGTTAGAATGAGTGTATCCCTGTGGAGGTGTGCACACTGAACTGTTAGAATGAGTGTGCCCACATGGAGGTGTGCACACTGAACTGTTAGAATGAGTGTGTCCACATGGAGGTGTGCACACTGAACTGATAGAATGAGTGTGTCCACATGGAGGTTTGCACACTGAACTGTTAGAATGACTGTGCCCACATGGAGGTGTTCACACTGAACTGTTACAATGAGTGTGTCTACATGGAGGTGTGCACACTGAACTGTTAGAATGAGTGTGTCCACATGTAGGTGTGCACACTGAACTGTTAGAATGAGTGTGCCCACATTCAGGTGTGCACAATAAACTGGTAAAATGAGTGTGTCCACATGGAGGTGTGCACACTGACTTGTTAGAATGAGTGTGCCCACATGGAGTTGTGTACACTGAACTGTTAGAATGATTGTGTCCACATGGAGGTGTGCATACTGAACTGTTAGAATGAGTGTGTCCACATGGAGTTTTGCACACTGAACTGTTAGAATGAGTGTGTCCCTTTGGAGGGGTGCACACTGAACTGTTAGAATGAGTGTGTCCACATGGAGGTGTGCACACTGAACTGTTAGAATGAGTGTGTCCACATGGATGTGTGCACACTGAACTTTTAGAATGAGTGTGCCACATGTTTGTGTGCACACTGAACTGTTAGAATATGTCCACATGGAGGTGTGCACACTGTTTTGTTAGAATGAGTGTATCCACATGGAGGTGTGCACACTGAACTGTTAGAATGAGTGTGTCCACATGGAGGTGTGTACACTGAACTGTTAGATTGAGTGTGTCCACATGGAGGTGTGCACACTGAACTGTTAGAATGAGTGTGTCCACATGGAAGTGTGCACACTGAACTGTTAGAATGAGTGTGCCCACATGGAGGTGTGCACACTGAACTGTTAGAATGAGTGTGTCCACATGGAGGTGTGCACACTGAACTGTTAGAATTAGTGTATCCCTGTGGAGATGTGCACACTGAACTGTTAGAATGAGTGAGTCTACATGGAGGTGTGCACACTGAACTGTTAGAATGAGTGTGTCCACATGGAGGTGTGCACACTGAACTGTTAGAATATGTCCACAGGGAGGTGTGCACACTGTATTGTTAGAATGAGTGTGTCCACATGGAGGTGTGCACACTGAACTGTTAGAATGAGTGTGTCCACATGGAGGTGTGCACACTGAACTGTTAGAATGAGTGTGCCCACATGGAGGTGTGCACACTGAACTGTTAGAATGAGTGTGTCCACATGGAGGTGTGCACACTGAACTGTTAGAATGAGTGTGCCCACATGGAGGTGTGCACACTGACCTGTTAGAATGAGTGTGTCCACATGGAGGTGTGCACACTGAACTGTTAGAATGAGTGTATACCTGTGGAGGTGTGCACACTGACCTGTTAGAATGGGTGTGTCCACATGTAGGTGTGCACACTGAACTGTTAGAATGAGTGTATCCCTGTGGAGGTGTGCACACTGAACTGTTAGAATGAGTGTGCCCACATGGAGGTGTGCACACTGAACTGTTAGAATGAGTGTGTCCACATGGAGGTGTGCACACTGAACTGTTAGAATGAGTGTATACCTGTGGAGGTGTGCACACTGAACTGTTAGAATGAGTGTGTCCACATGGAGGTGTGCACACTGAACTGTTAGAATGAGTGTGTCCAAATGGAGATGTGCACACTGAACTGTTAGAATGAGTGTGCCCACATGGAGGTGTGCACAATGAACTGTTAGAATGAGTGTGCCCACATGGTGTTGTGCACACTGTTCCTTTAGAATGAGTATGCCCACATGGAGGTGTGCACACTGAACTTTTAGAATGAGTGTGTCCACATGGAGGTGTGCACACTGAACTGTTAGAATGAGTGTGCCCACATGGAGTTGTGCACACTGAACTATTAGAATGACTGTGTCCATAGGGAGGTGTGCACACTGAACTGTTAGAATATGTCCACATGGAGGTGTGCACACTCTATTGTTAGAATGAGTGTGTCCACATGGAGGTGTGCACACTGAACTGTTAGAATGAGTGTGTCCACATGGAGGTGTGCACACTGAACTGCTAGAATGAGTGTGCCAACATGGAGGTGTGCACACTGAACTGTTAGAATGAGTGTGTCCACATGGAGGTGTGCACACTGAACTCTTAGAATGAGTGTATCCCTGTGGAGGTGTGCACACTGAACTGTTAGAATGAGTGTGTCCACATGGAGGTGTGCACACTGAACTGTTAGAATGAGTGTGTCCACATGGAGGTGTGCACACTGAACTGTTAGAATGAGTGTGCCCACATGGAGGTGTGCACACTGAACTGTTAGAATGAGTGTGTCCACATGGAGGTGTGCACACTGAACTGTTAGAATGAGTGTGTCAACATGGAGGTGTGCACACTGAACTGTTAGAATGAGTGTGTCCACATGGAGGTGTGCACACTGAACTGTTAGAATGACTGTGTCCACATGGAGGTTTGCACACTGAACTGTTAGAATGTCTGTGCCCACATGGAGGTGTGTACACTGAACTGTTAGAATGAGTGTGTCCACATGGAGGTGTGCATACTGAACTGTTAGAATGAGTGTGTCCACATGGAGGTGTGCACACTGAACTGTTAGAATGAGTGTGTCCACATGGAGGTGTGCACACTAAACTGTTAGAATGAGTGTATCCACATGGAGGTGTGCACACTGAACTGTTAGAATTAGTGTGTCCCTGTGGAGGTGTGCACACTGAACTGATAGAATGAGTGTGTCCACATGGACGTGTGCACACTGAACTGTTAGAATGAGTGTGTCAACATGGAGGTGTGCACACTGAACTGTTAGAATGCGTGTGCCCACATGGAGGTGTGCACACTGAACTGTTAGAATGAGTGTGTCCACATGGAGGTGTGCACACTGAACTGTTAGAATGAGTGTGTCCACATGGAGGTGTGCACACTGAACTGTTAGAATGACTGTGCCCACATGGAGGTGTGCACACTGAACTGTTAGAATGACTGTGTCCACATGGAGGTTTGCACACTGAACTGTTAGAATGACTGTGCCCACATGGAGGTGTGCACACTGAACTGTTAGAATGGGTGTGTCCACATGGAGATGTGCACACTGAACTGTTAGAATGAGTGTGTCCACATGGAGGTGTGCACACTGAACTGTTAGAATGAGTGTGCCCACAAGGAGGTGTGCACACTAAACTGTTAGAATGATTGTGTCAACATGGAGGTGTGCACACTGAACTGTTAGAATGAGTGTGTCCCTGTGGAGGTGTGCACACTGAACTGTTAGAATGAGTGTGTCCACATGGACGTGTGCACACTGAACTGTTAGAATGAGTGTGTCCACATGGAGGTGTGCACACTGAACTTTTAGAATGAGTGTGCCCACATGGAGGTGTGCACACTGAACTGTTAGAATATGTCCACATGGAGGTGTGCACACTGTATTGTTAGAATGAGTGTATCCACATGGAGGTGTGCACACTGAATTGTTAGAATGACTGTGTCCACATGGAGGTGTGTACACTGAACTGTTACATTGAGTGTGTTCACATGGAGGTGTGCACACTGAACTGTTAGAATGGGTGTGTCCACATGGAAGTGTGCACAGTGAACTGTTAGAATGAGTGTGCCAACATGGAGGTGTGCACACTGAACTGTTAGAATGAGTGTGTCCACATGGAGGTGTGCACACTGAACTGTTAGAATTAGTGTATCCCTGTGGAGATGTGCACACTGAACTGTTAGAATGAGTGTGTCCACATGGAGGTTTGCACACTGAACTGTTAGAATGAGTGTGTCCACATGGAGGTGTGCACACTCTATTGTTAGAATGAGTGTGTCCACATGGAGGTGTGCACACTGAACTGTTAGAATGAGTGTGTCCACATGGAGGTGTGCACACTGAACTGTTAGAATGAGTGTGTCCACATGGAGGTGTGCACACTGAACTGTTAGAATGAGTGTGTCCACATGGAGGTGTGCACACTGAACTGTTAGAATGAGTGTGCCCACATGGAGGTGTGCACAGTGAACTGTTAGAATGAGTGTGTCCACATGGAGTTGTGCACACTGAACTGTTAGAATGAGTGTATCCCTGTGGAGGTGTGCACACTGAACTGTTAGAATGAGTGTGTCCACATGGAGGTGTGCACACTGAACTGTTAGAATGAGTGTGTCCACATTGAGGTGTGCACACTGAACTGGTAGAATGAGTGTGCCCACATGGTGGTGTGCACACTGTTCTGTTAGCATGAGTATGCCCACATGGAGGTGTGCACACTGAACTGTTAGAATGAGTGTGCCCACATGGAGGTGTGCCCACTGAACTGTTAGAATGTGTCCACATGGAGGTGTGCACACTGAACTGTTAGAATGAGTGTGTCCACATGGAGGTGTGCACACTGAACTGTTAGAATGAGTGTGTCCACATGGAGGTGTGCACACTGAACTGATAGAATGTGTGTGTCCACATTGAGGTTTGCACACTGAACTGTTAGAATGACTGTGCCCACATGGAGGTGTTCACACTGAACTGTTACAATGAGTGTGTCCACATGGAGGTGTGCACACTGAACTGTTAGAATGAGTGTGTCCACATGTAGGTGTGCACACTGAACTGTTAGAATGAGTGTGCCCACATGGAGGTGTGCACAATAAACTGGTAAAATGAGTGTGTCCACATCAGGTGTGCACACTGACTTGTTAGAATGAGTGTGCCCACATGGAGTTGTGTACACTGAACTGTTAGAATGATTGTGTCCACATGGAGGTGTGCACACTGAACTGTTAGAATGAGTGTGTCCACATGGAGTTTTGCACACTGAACTGTTAGAATGAGTGTGTCCCTTTGGAGGGGTGCACACTGAACTGTTAGAATGAGTGTGTCCACATGGAGGTGTGCACACTGAACTGTTAGAATGAGTGTGTCCACATGGATGTGTGCACACTGAACTTTTAGAATGAGTGTGCCACATGTTTGTGTGCACACTGAACTGTTAGAATATGTCCACATGGAGGTGTGCACACTGTTTTGTTAGAATGAGTGTATCCACATGGAGGTGTGCACACTGAACTGTTAGAATGAGTGTGTCCACATGGAGGTGTGTACACTGAACTGTTAGATTGAGTGTGTCCACATGGAGGTGTGCACACTGAACTGTTAGAATGAGTGTGTCCACAAGGAAGTGTGCACACTGAACTGTTAGAATGAGTGTGCCCACATGGAGGTGTGCACACTGAACTGTTAGAATGAGTTTGTCCACATGGAGGTGTGCACACTGAACTGTTAGAATTAGTGTATCCCTGTGGAGATGTGCACATGAACTGTTAGAATGAGTGAGTCTACTTGGAGGTGTGCACACTGAACTGTTAGAATGAGTGTGTCCACATGGAGGTGTGCACACTGAACTGTTAGAATATGTCCACAGGGAGGTGTGCACACTGTATTGTTAGAATGAGTGTGTCCACATGGAGGTGTGCACACTGAACTGTTAGAATGAGTGTGTCCACATGGAGGTGTGACACTGAACTGTTAGAATGAGTGTGCCCACATGGAGGTGTGCACACTGAACTGTTAGAATGAGTGTGTCCACATGGAGGTGTGCACACTGAACTGTTAGAATGAGTGTGCCCACATGGAGGTGTGCACACTGAACTGTTAGAATGAGTGTGTCCACATGGAGGTGTGCACACTGAACTGTTAGAATGAGTGTATACCTGTGGAGGTGTGCACACTGACCTGTTAGAATGAGTGTGTCCACATGTAGGTGTGCACACTGAACTGTTAGAATGAGTGTATCGCTGTGGAGGTGTGCACACTGAACTGTTAGAATGAGTGTGCCCACATGGATGTGTGCACACTGAACTGTTAGAATGAGTGTGTCCACATGGAGGTGTGCACACTGAACTGTTAGAATGAGTGTATACCTGTGGAGGTGTGCACACTGAACTGTTAGAATGAGTGTGTCCACATGGAGGTGTGCACACTGAACTGTTAGAATGAGTGTGTCCACATGGTGATGTGCACACTGAACTGTTAGAATGAGTGTGCCCACATGGAGGTGTGCACAATGAACTGTTAGAATGAGTGTGCCCACATGGTGTTGTGCACACTGTTCCTTTAGAATGAGTATGCCCACATGTAGGTGTGCACACTGAACTTTTAGAATGAGTGTGTCCACATGGAGGTGTGCACACTGAACTTTTAGAATGAGTGTGTCCACATGGAGGTGTGCACACTGAACTGTTAGAATGATTGTGCCCACATGGAGTTGTGCACACTGAACTGTTATAATGACTGTGTCCATATGGAGGTGTGCACACTGAACTTTTAGAATGAGTGTGTCCACATGGAGGTGTGCACACTGAACTGTTGGAATGAGTGTGTCCACATGGAGGTTGCACACTGAACTGTTAGAATGAGTGTGCCCACATGGAGGTGTCCACACGGAACTGTTAGAATGCGCGTGCCCACATGGAGGTGTGCACACTGAACTGTTAGAATGAATGTGTCCACATGGAGGTGTGCACACTGAACTGTTAGAATGAGTGTGTCCACATGGAGGTGTGCACACTGAACTGTTAGAATGAGTGTGCCCACATGGACGTGTGCACACTGTTCTGTTAGAATGAGTATGCCCACATGGAGGCGTAAACACTGAACTGTTAGAATGAGTGTGCCCACATGGAGGTGTGCACACTGAACTGTTAGAATGAGCGTGTCCACATGGAGGTGTGCACACTGAACTGTTAGAATGAGTGTGTCCACATGGAGGTGTGCACATTGAACTATTAGATTGACTGTGTCCACATGGAGGTTTGCACACTGAACTGTTAGAATGACTGTGCCCACATGGAGGTGTGCACACTGAACTGTTAGAATGAGTGTGTCCACATGGAGGTGTGCACACTGAACTGTAGAATGAGTGTGTCCACATGGAGGTGTGCACACTGAACTGTTAGAATGAGTGTGTCCACATGGAGGTGTGCACACTGAACTGTTAGAGTGAGTGTGCCCACAGGGAGGTGTGCACACTGAACTTTTAGAATGAGTGTGCCCACATGGTGGTGTGCACACTGTTCTGTTAGAATGCGTATGCCCACATGGAGGTGTGCACACTGAACTGTTAGAATGAGTGTGCCCACATGGAGGTGTGCACACTGAACTGTTAGAATGAGTGTGTCCACATGGAGGTATGCACACTGAACTGTTAGAATGAGTGTGTCAATATGGAGGTGTGCACACTTAACTTTTAGAATGAGTGTGCCCACATGTTTGTGTGCACACTGAACTGTTAGAATATGTCCACATGGAGGTGTGCACACTGTATTGTTAGAATGAGTGTGTCCACATGGAGGTGTGCACACTGAACTGTTAGAATGAGTGTGCCCACATGGAGGTGTGCACACTGAACTGTTAGAATGAGTGTGCCTACATGGAGGTGTGCACACTGAACTGTTAGAATGAGTGTGTCCACATGGAGGTGTGCACACTGAACTGTTAGAATGAGTGTGTCCACATGAAGGTTGCACACTGAACTGTTAGAATGAGTGTGCCCACATGGAGGTGTGCACACTGAACTGTTAGAATGAGTGTGCCCACAAGGTGGTGTGCACACTGTTTTGTTAGAATGAGTATGCCCACATGGAGGTGTGCACACTGAACTGTTAGAATGAGTGTGCCCACATGGAGGTGTGCACACTGAACTGTTAGAATGTATCCACATGGAGGTGTGCACACTGAACTGTTAGAATGAGTGTGTCCACATGGAGGTGTGCACACTGAACTGTTAGAATGAGTGTGTCAACATGGAGGTGTGCACACTGAACTGTTAGAATGAGTGTGCCCACATGGATGTGTGCACACTGAACTGTTAGAATGAGTGTGTCCACATGGAGGTGTGCACACTGAACTGCTAGAATGAGTGTGCCCACAAGGAGGTGTGCACACTGAACTGTTAGAATGAGTGTGTCCACATGGAGGTGTGCACACTGAACTGTTAGAATGAGTGTGTCCACATGGAGGTGTGCACACTGAACTGTTAGAATGAGTGTGTCCACATGGAGGTGTGCACACTGAACTGTTAGAATGAGTGTGTCAACATGGAGTTGTGCACACTGATCTGTTAGAATGACTGTGTCCACATGGAGGTGTGCACACTGAACTGTTAGAATGCGTGTGTCCACATGGAGGTTTGCACACTGAACTGTTAGAATGACTGTGCCCACATGGAGGTGTGCACACTGAACTCTTAGAATGAGTGTGTCCACATGGAGGTGTGCACACTGAACTGTTAGAATGAGTGTGTCCCTGTGGAGGTGTGCACACTGAAATGTTAGAATGAGTGTGTCCACATGGACGTGTGCACACTGAACTGTTAGAATGAGTGTGTCCACATGGAGGTGTGCACACTGAACTTTTAGAATGAGTGTGCCCACATGTTTGTGTGCACACTGAACTGTTAGAATATGTCCACATGGAGGTGTGCACACTGTATTGTTAGAATGAGTGTATCCGCATGGAGGTGTGCACACTGAACTGTTAGAATGAGTGTGTCCATATAGAGGTGTGCACACTGAACTGTTTGAATGAGTGTGTCCACATGGAGGTGTGCACACTGAACTGTTAGAATGAGTGTATCCCTGTGGAGGTGTGTACACTGAACTGTTAGAATGATTGAGTCCACATGGAGGTGTGCACACTGAACTGTTACAATGAGTGTGTCCACATGGAGGTGTGCACACTGAACTGTTAGAATGAGTGTATCCCTGTGGAGGTGTGCACACTGAACTGTTAGAATGACTGTGTCCACATGGAGGTTTGCACACTGAACTGTTAGAATGACTGTGCCCACATGGAGGTGTTCACACTGAACTGTTAGAATGAGTGTGTCCACATGGAGGTGTGCACACTGAACTGTTAGAATGAGTGTGTCCACATGGAGGTGTGCACACTGAACTGTTAGAATGAGTGTGCCCACATGGAGGTGTGCACACTAAACTGGTAAAATGAGTGTGTCCACATGGAGGTGTGCACACTGAATTGTTAGAATGAGTGTGCCCACATGGAGTTGTGTACACTGAACTGTTAGAATGATTGTGTCCACATGGAGGTGTGCACACTGAACTGTTAGAATGAGTGTGTCCACATAGAGGTGTGCACCCTGAACTGTTAGAATGAGTGTGTCCCTGTGGAGGGGTGCACACTGAACTGTTAGAATGAGTGTGTCCACATGGAGGTGTGCACACTGAACTGTTAGAATGAGTGTGTCCACATGGAGGTGTGCACACTGAACTTTTAGAATGAGTGTGCCCACATGATTGTGTGCACACTGAACTGTTAGAACATGTCCACATGGAGGTGTGCACACTGTATTGTTAGAATGAGTGTATCCACATGGAGGTGTGCACACTGAACTGTTAGAATGAGTGTGTCCACATGGAGGTGTGTACACTGAACTGTTAGATTGAGTGTGTCCACATGGAGGTGTGCACACTGAAATATTAGAATGAGTGTGCCCACATGGAGGTGTGCACACTGAACTGTTAGAATGAATGTGTCCACATGGAGGTGTGCACACTCAACTGTTAGAATGACTGTGTCCACATGGAGGTTTGCACACTGAACTGTTAGAATGACTGTGCCCACATGGAGGTGTTCACACTGAACTGTTAGAATGAGTGTGTCCACATGGAGGTGTGCACACTGAACTGTTAGAATGAGTGTGTCCACATGGAGGTGTGCACACTGAACTGTTAGAATGAGTGTGCCCACATGGAGGTGTGCACACTAAACTGGTAAAATGAGTGTGTCCACATGGAGGTGTGCACACTGAATTGTTAGAATGAGTGTGCCCACATGGAGTTGTGTACACTGAACTGTTAGAATGATTGTGTCCACATGGAGGTGTGCACACTGAACTGTTAGAATGAGTGTGTCCACATAGAGGTGTGCACCCTGAACTGTTAGAATGAGTGTGTCCCTGTGGAGGGGTGCACACTGAACTGTTAGAATGAGTGTGTCCACATGGAGGTGTGCACACTGAACTGTTAGAAACAGTGTGTCCACATGGAGGTGTGCACACTGAACTTTTAGAATGAGTGTGCCCACATGTTTGTGTGCACACTGAACTGTTAGAATATGTCCACATGGAGGTGTGCACACTCTATTGTTAGAATGAGTGTATACACATGGAGGTGAGCACACTGAACTGTTAGAATGAGTGTGTCCACATGGAGGTGTGTACACTGAACTGTTAGATTGAGTGTGTCCACATGGAGGTGTGCACACTGAAATGTTAGAATTAGTGTGTCCACATGGAAGTGTGCACACTGAACTGTTAGAATGAGAGTGCCCACATGGAGGTGTGCACACTGAACTGTTAGAATGAGTGTGTCCACATGGAGGTGTGCACACTGAACTGTTAGAATTAGTGTATCCCTGTGGAGATGTGCACACTGAACTGTTAGAATGAGTGTGTCCACATGGAGGTGTGCACACTGAACTGTTAGAATGAGTGTGTCCACGTGGAGGTGTGCACACTGAACTGTTAGAATATGTCCACATGGAGGTGTGCACACTGTATTGTTAGAATGAGTGTGTCCACATGGAGGTGTGCACACTGAACTGTTAGGATGAGTGTGTCCACATGGAGGTGTGCACACTGAACTGTTAGAATGAATGTGTCCACATGGAGGTGTGCACACTGAACTGTTACAATGAGTGTGTCCACATGGAGGTGTGCACACTGAACTGTTAGAATGAGTGTGCCCACATGGAGGTGTGCACACTGAACTGTTAGAATGAGGGTATACCTGTGGAGGTGTGCACACTGACCTGTTAGAATGAGTGTGTCCACATGTAGGTGTGCACACTGAACTGTTAGAATGAGTGTATCCCTGTGGAGGTGTGCACACTGAACTGTTAGAATGAGTGTGCCCACATGGAGGTGTGCACACTGATCTGTTAGAATGACTGTGTCCACATGGAGGTGTGCACACTGAACTGTTAGAATGAGTGTGCCCACATGGAGGTGTGCACACTGAACTGTTAGAATGAGTGTGTCCACATGGAGGTGTGCACACTGAACTGTTAGAATGAGTGTGCCCACATGGAGGTGTGCACACTGAACTGTTAGAATGAGGGTGTCCACAAGAAGGTGTGCACACTGAACTGTTAGAATTAGTGTATCCCTGTGGAGATGTGCACACTGAACTGTTAGAATGAGTGTGTCCACATAGAGGTGTGCACACTGAACTGTTAGAATGAGTGTGTCCACATGAAGGTGTGCACACTGAACTGTTAGAATATGTCCACATGGAGGTGTGCACACTGTATTGTTAGAATGAGTGTGTCCACATGGAGGTGTGCACACTGAACTGTTAGGATGAGTGTGTCCACATGGAGGTGTGCACACTGAACAGTTAGAATGAATGTGTCCACATGGAGGTGTGCACACTGAACTGTTAGAATGAGTGTGTCCACATGGAGGTGTGCACACTGAACTGTTAGAATTAGTGTATCCCTGTGGAGATGTGCACACTGAACTGTTAGAATGAGTGTGCCCACATGGAGGTGTGCACACTGAACTGTTAGAATGTATCCACATGGAGGTGTGCACACTGAACTGTTAGAATGAGTGTGTCCACATGGAGGTGTGCACACTGAACTGTTAGAATGAGTGTGTCAACATGGAGGTGTGCACACTGAACTGTTAGAATGAGTGTGCCCACATGGATGTGTGCACACTGAACTGTTAGAATGAGTGTGTCCACATGGAGGTGTGCACACTGAACTGTTAGAATGAGTGTGTCCACATGGAGGTGTGCACACTGAACTGTTAGAATGAGTGTGTCCACATGGAGGTGTGCACACTGAACTGTTAGAATGAGTGTGTCCACATGGAGGTGTGCACACTGAACTGTTAGAATGAGTGTGTCAACATGGAGTTGTGCACACTGATCTGTTAGAATGACTGTGTCCACATGGAGGTGTGTACACTGAACTGTTAGAATGCGTGTGTCCACATGGAGGTTTGCACACTGAACTGTTAGAATGACTGTGCCCACATGGAGGTGTGCACATTGAACTGTTAGAATGAGTGTGTCCACATGGAGGTGTGCACACTGAACTGTTAGAATGAGTGTGTCCCTGTGGAGGTGTGCACACTGAAATGTTAGAATGAGTGTGTCCACATGGACGTGTGCACACTGAACTGTTAGAATGAGTGTGTCCACATGGAGGTGTGCACACTGAACTTTTAGAATGAGTGTGCCCACATGTTTGTGTGCACACTGAACTGTTAGAATATGTCCACATGGAGGTGTGCACACTGTATTGTTAGAATGAGTGTATCCGCATGGAGGTGTGCACACTGAACTGTTAGAATGAGTGAGTCCATATAGAGGTGTGCACACTGAACTGTTAGAATGAGTGTATCCACATGGAGGTGTGCACACTGAACTGTTAGAATGAGTGTATCCCTGTGGAGGTGTGTACACTGAACTGTTAGAATGATTGAGTCCACATGGAGGTGTGCACACTGAACTGTTACAATGAGTGTGTCCACATGGAGGTGTGCACACTGAACTGTTAGAATGAGTGTATCCCTGTGGAGGTGTGCACACTGAACTGTTAGAATGACTGTGTCCACATGGAGGTGTGCACACTGAACTGTTAGAATGACTGTGCCCACATGGAGGTGTTCACACTGAACTGTTAGAATGAGTGTGTCCCTGTGGAGGGGTGCACACTGAACTGTTAGAATGAGTGTGTCCACATGGAGGTGTGCACACTGAACTGTTAGAATGAGTGTGTCCACATGGAGGTGTGCACACTGAACTTTTAGAATGAGTGTGCCCACATGTTTGTGTGCACACTGAACTGTTAGAATATGTCCACATGGAGGTGTGCACACTGTATTGTTAGAATGAGTGTATCCACATGGAGGTGTGCACACTGAACTGTTAGAATGAGTGTGTCCACATGGAGGTGTGTACACTGAACTGTTAGATTGAGTGTGTCCACATGGAGGTGTGCACACTGAAATGTTAGAATGAGTGTGCCCACATGGAGGTGTGCACACTGAACTGTTAGAATGAATGTGTCCACATGGAGGTGTGCACACTCAACTGTAAGAATGACTGTGTCCACATGGAGGTTTGCACACTGAACTGTTAGAATGACTGTGCCCACATGGAGGTGTTCACACTGAACTGTTAGAATGAGTGTGTCCACATGGAGGTGTGCACACTGAACTGTTAGAATGAGTGTGTCCACATGGAGGTGTGCACACTGAACTGTTAGAATGAGTGTGCCCACATGGAGGTGTGCACACTAAACTGGTAAAATGAGTGTGTCCACATGGAGGTGTGCACACTGAATTGTTAGAATGAGTGTGCCCACATGGAGTTGTGTACACTGAACTGTTAGAATGATTGTGTCCACATGGAGGTGTGCACACTGAACTGTTAGAATGAGTGTGTCCACATAGAGGTGTGCACCCTGAACTGTTAGAATGAGTGTGTCCCTGTGGAGGGGTGCACACTGAACTGTTAGAATGAGTGTGTCCACATGGAGGTGTGCACACTGAACTGTTAGAATCAGTGTGTCCACATGGAGGTGTGCACACTGAACTTTTAGAATGAGTGTGCCCACATGTTTGTGTGCACACTGAACTGTTAGAATATGTCCACATGGAGGTGTGCACACTGTATTGTTAGAAAGAGTGTATCCACATGGAGGTGAGCACACTGAACTGTTAGAATGAGTGTGTCCACATGGAGGTGTGTACACTGAACTGTTAGATTGAGTGTGTCCACATGGAGGTGTGCACACTGAAATGTTAGAATGAGTGTGTCCACATGGAAGTGTGCACACTGAACTGTTAGAATGAGTGTGCCCACATGGAGGTGTGCACACTGAACTGTTAGAATGAGTGTGTCCACATGGAGGTGTGCACACTGAACTGTTAGAATTAGTGTATCCCTGTGTAGATGTGCACACTGATCTGTTAGAATGAGTGTGTCCACATGGAGGTGTGCACACTGAACTGTTAGAATGAGTGTGTCCACGTGGAGGTGTGCACACTGAACTGTTAGAATATGTCCACATGGAGGTGTGCACACTGTATTGTTAGAATGAGTGTGTCCACATGGAGGTGTGCACACTGAACTGTTAGGATGAGTGTGTCCACATGGAGGTGTGCACACTGAACTGTTAGAATGAATGTGTCCACATGGAGGTGTGCACACTGAACTGTTACAATGAGTGTGTCCACATGGAGGTGTGCACACTGAACTGTTAGAATGAGTGTGCCCACATGGAGGTGTGCACACTGAACTGTTAGAATGAGGGTATACCTGTGGAGGTGTGCACACTGACCTGTTAGAATGAGTGTGTCCACATGTAGGTGTGCACACTGAACTGTTAGAATGAGTGTATCCCTGTGGAGGTGTGCACACTGAACTGTTAGAATGAGTGTGCCCACATGGAGGTGTGCACACTGAACTGTTAGAATGACTGTGTCCACATGGAGGTGTGCACACTGAACTGTTAGAATGAGTGTGCCCACATGGAGGTGTGCACACTGAACTGTTAGAATGAGTGTGTCCACATGGAGGTGTGCACACTGAACTGTTAGAATGAGTGTGCCCACATGGAGGTGTGCACACTGAACTGTTAGAATGAGTGTGTCCACATGGAGGTGTGCACACTGAACTGTTAGAATTAGTGTATCCCTGTGGAGATGTGCACACTGAACTGTTAGAATGAGTGTGTCCACATAGAGGTGTGCACACTGAACTGTTAGAATGAGTGTGTCCACATGAAGGTGTGCACACTGAACTGTTAGAATATGTCCACATGGAGGTGTGCACACTGTATTGTTAGAATGAGTGTGTCCACATGGAGGTGTGCACACTGAACTGTTAGGATGAGTGTGTCCACATGGAGGTGTGCACACTGAACAGTTAGATTGAATGTGTCCACATGGAGGTGTGCACACTGAACTGTTAGAATGAGTGTGTCCACATGGAGGTGTGCACACTGAACTGTTAGAATTAGTGTATCCCTGTGGAGATGTGCACACTGAACTCTTAGAATGAGTGTGTCCACATGGAGGTGTGCACACTGAACTGTTAGAATGAGTGTGTCCACATGGAGGTGTGCACACTGAACTGTTAGAATATGTCCACATGGAGGTGTGCACACTGTATTGTTAGAATGAGTGTGTCCACATGGAGGTGTGCACACTGAACTGTTAGGATGAGTGCGTCCACATGGAGGTGTGCACACTGAACTGTTAGAATGAATGTGTCCACATGGAGTTGTGCACACTGAACTGTTAGAATGAGTGTGTCCACATGGAGGTGTGCACACTGAACTGTTAGGATGAGTGTGCCCACATGGAGGTGTGCACACTGAACTGTTAGAATGAGTGTATACCTGTGGAGGTGTGCACACTGAACTGTTAGAATGAGTGTGTCCACATGTAGGTGTGCACACTGAACTGTTAGAATGAGTGTGCCCACATGGAGGTGTGCACACTGAACTGTTAGAATGAGTGTGTCTACATGTTGGTGTGCACACTGATCTGTTAGAATGACTGTGTCCACATGGAGGTGTGCACACTGAACTGTTAGAATGACTGTGTCCAAATGGAGGTGTGCACACTGAACTGTTAGAATGACTGTGCCCACATGGAGGTGTGCACACTGAACTGTTAGAATGAGTGTGTCCACATGGAGGTGTGCACACTGAACTGTTAGAATGAGTGTGTCCACATGGAGGTGTGCACACTGAACTGTTAGAATGAGTGTGCCCACGTGGAGGTGTGCACACTAAACTGTTAAAATGATTGTGTCCACATGGAGGTGTGCACACTGAACTGTTAGAATGAGTGTGTCCCTGTGGAGGTGTGCACACTGAAATGTTAGAATGAGTGTGTCCACATGGACGTGTGCACACTGAACTGTTAGAATGAGTGTGTCCACATGGAGGTGTGCACACTGAACTTTTAGAATGAGTGTGCCCACATGTTTGTGTGCACACTGAACTGTTAGAATATGTCCACATGGAGGTGTGCACACTGTATTGTTAGAATGAGTGCATCTGCATGGAGGTGTGCACACTGAACTGTTAGATTGAGTGTGTCCACATGGAGGTGTGCACACTGAACTGTTAGAATGAGTGTGTCCACATGGAAGTGTGCACACTGAACAGTTAGAATGAGTGTGCCCACATGGAGGCGTGCACACTGAACTGTTAGAATGAGTGTGTCCACATGGAGGTGTGCACACTGAACTGTTAGAATTAGTGTATCCCTGTGAGATGTGCACACTGAACTGTTAGAATGAGTGTGTCCACATGGAGGTTTGCACACTGAACTGTTAGAATGAGTGTGTCCACATGGAGGTGTGCCCACTGTATTGTTTGAATGAGTGTGTCCACATGGAGGTGTGCACACTGAACTGTTAGAAAAAGTGTGTCCACATGGAGGTGTGCACACTGAACTGTTAGAATGAGTGTATCCCTGTGGAGGTGTGCACACTGAACTGTTAGAATGAGTGTGTCCACATGGAGGTGTGCACACTGAACTGTTAGAATGAGTGTGTCCACATGGAGGTGTGCACACTGAACTGTTAGAATGAGTGTGCCCACATGGAGGTGTGCACACTGAACTGTTAGAATGAGTGTGCCCACATGGTGGTGTGCACACTGTTCTGTTAGAATGAGTATGCTGACATGGAGGTGTGCACACTGAACTGTTAGAATGAGTGTGCCCACATGGAGGTGTGCACACTGAACTGTTAGAATGTGTCCACATGGAGGTGTGCACACTGAACTGTTAGAATGAGTGTGTCCACATGGAGGTGTGCTCACTGAACTGTTAGAATGAGTGTGTGCACATGGAGGTGTGCACACTGAACTGTTAGAATTAGTGTATCCCTGTGGAGATGTGCACACTGAACTGTTAGAATGAGTGTGCCCACATGGAGGTGTGCACACTGAACTGTTAGAATGAGTGTGTCCACATGGAGGTGTGCACACTGAACTGTTAGAATTAGTGTATCCCTGTGGAGATGTGCACACTGAACTGTTAGAATGAGTGTGTCCACATGGAGGTGTGCACACTGAACTGTTAGAATGAGTGTGTCCACATGGAGGTGTGCATACTGAACTGTTAGAATATGTCCACATGGAGGTGTGCACACTGTATTGTTAGAATGAGTGTGTCCACATGGAGGTGTGCACACTGAACTGTTAGGATGAGTGTGTCCACATAGAGTTGTACACACTGAACTGTTAGAATGAATGTGTCCACATGGAGGTGTGCACACTGAACTGTTAGAATGAGTGTGTCCACATGGAGGTGTGCACACTGAACTGTTAGAATGAGTGTGCCCACATGGAGGTGTGCACACTGAACTGTTAGAATGAGTGTATACCTGTGGAGGTGTGCACACTGACCTGTTAGAATGAGTGTGTCCACATGTAGGTGTGCACACTGAACTGTTAGAATGAGTGTATCCCTGTGGAGGTGTGCACACTGAACTGTTAGAATGAGTGTGCCCACATGGAGGTGTGCACACTGAACTGTTAGAATGTGTGTGTCCACATGGACGTGTGCACAGTGAACTGTTAGAATGAGTGTGTCCACATGGAGGTGTGCACAGTGAACTGTTAGAATGAGTGTATCCCTGTGGAGGTGTGCACACTGAACTGTTAGAATGAGTGTGTCCACATGGAGGTGTGCACACTGAACTGTTAGAATGAGTGTGTCCACATGGAGGTGTGCACACTGAACTGTTAGAATGAGTGTGCCCACATGGAGGTGTGCACACTTAACTGTTAGAATGAGTGTGTCCACATGGAGGTGTGCACACTGAACTGTTAGAATGAGTGTGTCCACATGGAGGTGTGCACACTGAACTGTAAGAATGAATGTGTCCACATGGAGGTGTGCACACTGAACTGATAGAATGAGTGTGTCCACATGGAGGTGTGCACACTGAACTGTTAGAATGAGTGTGCCCACATGGAGGTGTGCACACTGAACTGTTAGAATGAGTGTGTCCACATGGAGGTGTGCACACTGAACTGTTAGAATGAGTGTATACCTGTGGAGGTGTGCACACTGACCTGTTAGAATGAGTGTGTCCACATGTAGGTGTGCACACTGAACTGTTAGAATGAGTGTATCCCTGTGGAGGTGTGCACACTGAACTGTTAGAATGAGTGTGCGCTCATGGAGGTGTGCACAATGAACTGTTAGAATGAGTGTGTCCACATGGAGGTGTGCACACTGAACTGTTAGAATGAGTGTATACCTGTGGAGGTGTGCACACTGAACTGTTAGAATGAGTGTGTCCACATGGAGGTGTGCACACTGAACTGTTAGAATGAGTGTGTCCACATGGAGGTGTGCACACTGAACTGTTAGAATGAGTGTGTCCACATGGAGGTGTGCACACTGAAATGTTAGAATGAGTGTGCCCACATGGAGGTGTGCACAATGAACTGTTAGAATGAGTGTGCCCACATGGAGGTGTGCACACTGAACTGTTAGAATGAGTGTGTCCACATGGAGGTGTACACACTGAACTGTTAGAATGAGTGTGTCCACATGGAGGTGTGCACACTGAACTGTTAGAATGAGTGTGCCCACATGGAGTTGTGCACACTGAACTGTTAGAATGACTGTGTCCATATGGAGGTGTGCACACTGAACTGTTAGAATGAGTTTGTCCACATGGCGGTGTGCACACTGAACTGTTAGAATGAGTTGCCCACATGGAGGTTGCACACTGAACTGTTAGAATGAGTGTGCCCACATGGAGGTGTCCACACGGAACTGTTAGAATGCATGTGCCCACATGGAGGTGTACACACTGAACTGTTAGAATGACTGTGCCCACATGGAGGTGTGCACACTGAACTGTTAGAATGAGTGTGTCTACATGGAGGTGTGCACACTGAACTGTTAGAATGAGTGTGTCCACATGGAGGTGTGCACACTGAACTGTTAGAATTAGTGTATCCCTGTGGAGATGTGCACACTGAACTGTTAGAATGAGTGTGTCCACATGGAGGTGTGCACACTGAACGGTTAGAATGAGTGTGTCCACATGGAGGTGTGCATACTGAACTGTTAGAATATGTCCACATGGAGGTGTGCACACTGTATTGTCAGAATGAGTGTGTCCACATGGAGGTGTGCACACTGAACTGTTAGGATGAGTGTGTCCACATAGAGTTGTGCACACTGAACTGTTAGAATGAATGTGTCCACATGGAGGTGTGCACACTGAACTGTTAGAATGAGTGTGTCCACATGGAGGTGTGCACACTGAACTGTTAGAATGAGTGTGCCCACATGGAGGTGTGCACACTGAACTGTTAGAATGAGTGTATACCTGTGGAGGTGTGCACACTGACCTGTTAGAATGAGTGTGTCCACATGTAGGTGTGCACACTGAACTGTTAGAATGAGTGTATCCCTGTGGACGTGTGCACACTGAACTGTTAGAATGAGTGTGCCGACATGGAGGTGTGCACACTGAACTGTTAGAATGTGTGTGTCCACATGGACGTGTGCACACTGAACTGTTAGAATGAGTGTGTCCACATGGAGGTGTGCACACTGAACTTTTAGAATGAGTGTGCCCACATGTTTGTGTGCACACTGAACTGTTAGAATATGTCCACATGGAGGTGTGCACACTGTATTGTTAGAATGAGTGTATCCACATGGAGGTGTGCACACTGAACTGTTAGAATGAGTGTGTCCACATGGAGGTGTGTACACTGAAATGTTAGATTGAGTGTGTCCACATGGAGGTGTGCACAATGAACTGTTAGAATGAGTGTGTCCACATGGAAGTGTTCACACTGAACTGTTAGAATGAATGTGCCCACATGGAGGTCTGCACACTGAACTGTTAGAATGAGTGTGTCCACATGGAGGTGTGCACACTGAACTGTTAGAATGAGTGTGTCCACATGGAGGTGTGCACACTGAACTGTTAGAATGAGTGTGCCCACATGGAGGTGTGCACACTGAACTGTTAGAATGAGTGTGCCCACATGGTGGTGTGCACACTGTTCTGTTAGAATGAGTAGGCCGACATGGAGGTGTGCACACTGAACTGTTAGAATGAGTGTGCCCACATGGAGGTGTGCACACTGAACTGTTAGAATGTGTCCACATGGACGTGTGCACACTGAACTGTTAGAATGAGTGTGTCCACATGGAGGTGTGCTCACTGAACTGTTAGAATGAGTGTGTCCACTTGGAGGTGTGCACACTGAACTGTTAGAATTAGTGTATCCCTGTGGAGATGTGCACACTGAACTGTTAGAATGAGTGTGCCCACATGGAGGTGTGCACACTGAACTGTTAGAATGAGTGTGTCCACATGGAGGTGTGCACACTGAACTGTTAGAATTAGTGTATCCCTGTGGAGATGTGCACACTGAACTGTTAGAATGAGTGTGTCCACATAGAGGTGTGCACACTGAACTGTTAGAATGAGTGTGTCCACATGAAGGTGTGCACACTGAACTGTTAGAATATGTCCACATGGAGGTGTGCACACTGTATTGTTAGAATGAGTGTGTCCACATGGAGGTGTGCACACTGAACTGTTAGGAAGAGTGTGTCCACATGGAGGTGTGCACACTGAACAGTTAGATTGAATGTGTCCACATGGAGGTGTGCACACTGAACTGTTAGAATGAGTGTGTCCACATGGAGGTGTGCACACTGAACTGTTAGAATTAGTGTATCCCTGTGGAGATGTGCACACTGAACTCTTAGAATGAGTGTGTCCACATGGAGGTGTGCACACTGAACTGTTAGAATGAGTGTGTCCACATGGAGGTGTGCACACTGAACTGTTAGAATGAGTGTGTCTACATGTTGGTGTGCACACTGATCTGTTAGAATGACTGTGTCCACATGGAGGTGTGCACACTGAACTGTTAGAATGACTGTGTCCACTTGGAGGTGTGCACACTGAACTGTTAGAATGACTGTGCCCACATGGAGGTGTGCACACTGAACTGTTAGAATGAGTGTGTCCACATGGAGGTGTGCACACTGAACTGTTAGAATGAGTGTGTCCACA
>NW_026738133.1:0-24744 GCF_949786415.1 Peromyscus eremicus
TATTCGGAAATCTTAAGATCTGAAACTAGCACAGCTAGGGAGACAGTTCAACCAGCAAAGTAATCACCACACAAGCATGAATGCCTGAGTTCAGATCTCCAACACCCACATAAAAGCCAGGCTCGGTAACACACGCTTGTACCCAAAGTGCTGGAGTGGCAGAGACAGGCGGATCCTTGAACTTACTAGCAAGCCAATCTAGGCAAATTGGCACACTCCAGATTCCGTGAGAGGACCCAGCCCAAAGGATAAGGTGGAAAGTGATTGAGGACACCTGGTGTTTATTTCTGGTCTCCACTCATGCGCACACACATGTTCACATACAAACAAGTGCATGTATGCATACACAAAAGAGAAAATAAGACATAATATTAGGTAAGTGTGGTGTGGACCACTTATAACCCCAGCACTCAGGAAGCTGAAGCAGGAGGGTCACAGGTTCAAGGCTAGCTTGGTCTGCATAGTGAGATGCTGTCAGTCCTGACTACTTGGGGGTGTGCTTGGATAAGCTTTCTCTTTTTCCTTCATTCTTCTCCCTTCCAGAATGGGCATGTCTAATCTATGCATGCCCCTTTCATTGTTTTGGGGAAACAGCTAATTTGTTCAGTCTCACAGGCCCGCAGGTGAAGAAGAATTTGCCTCAGGGCATATCAGCCCCTACGTTGCACCCAGGTCTCATCTGATGACACTCAAGACTTTGGGTTTTTGGGGCTGATGCTGGGATGAGACAAGACCGTCAGGATGGAATAGATGGTCATACAGGATGCATCCTCACTAATGGATTAGCACTGACTAGAAGAGAGAGGGGCTTGAGCCTAACAGTTCCCTCTCTCATGTTCATGTTCTTCCTCTGGATCCCTTTCTCTCCTTCCCTCCTCCCTCCCTCCTTCCCTCCTTCCTCGCCCCGCCCCCAGCCTCTCAGCTGTTCCATTAGGGGATGATAGAGCAAGTCCCTAGCCAGATGCTGGCCACCAATCTTAGACTTCCCAGACTCTAGAACTATATAAATAAATAAATAAATAAATAAATAAATAAATAAATAAATAAATAAATAAATAAATAAAGGATGGATGGATGAATGAATGAATGAATGAATGAATGAATAAATAAATAAATAAATAAATAAATAAATAAATAAATCTCTGTTCTTTCTAAACTGCCCAGTCTCAGGCATTCTATTATAGTAACATGAAGCAGACTAAAGCCAGGCATGGTGGCTGATGCCTGCGATCCCAGCACTCAGGAAGCTGAGTCAGGAGGACTGCTGTGAGTTTAAGGACTGTATGGGCAACAGAGTAAGACCCTGTCTCAAAAGCAACAACAAAGAAAGAAAAAAAGGCTGATTCACCCTTCTTGAACAGTCTTGGCAAAGGGGTTATGTTCTGCAGGGTTAGGGACTCTGGTCTCTATGGTTGGACTAGGTGAAAGGATGTGGGGGAGAGGACTGAAGTCATCAGCATTACCAAGCACACCCAGTTGACTGTCGGAACTAATAGAAAAAGCTGTACCCTCAGCAGGTGTGATGGGCTCAGAGCCCCTGGAAGGAGCCTGTCATAACCTACAAACGGCCCCAGTGGCCTGGGAATGGAACACGGGCAGCAGCAGACCTGGGCTGCACTCGTGCTCTAGGTGATTCAAACAGGAAAAGAAGGCTGTACCAGCTTCAAAAGCCAAATAAACGATCTGGTGCAGAGATTCTGCGTGGCATACAAACCTCGCACTGCGGGCAAATATGGTCATCCCAGAATGAGTTGGAAAGACAGAAAAACAAAAGTGAGGAGGATTCAGAAGAAGGAGAAATTCTTCCTGGGCAGGATAGAAATAGAGTTTTGGTTTTTTTGGTTTTTGTTGTTGTTTGTTTGGTTTTTGTTTTTTTTTTTAAAAGAAAGGTAGGAAGAATCAAGAAAATTAGCAATTGAGGTAGCTTTGAAAGGTTGAAGGACTTTGCACAGGAAGAAGTTAGAGCGACGATGGAGAACATACTTCATGGAGTTAAAGAGTGAGAGGCATAAAGCCAGCAGGTAGCAGTGGCTGAGGCCTTGAATAATGACTAACATTCAGTTTGCAGTTTCATAACACAGACCTCATCGTATCTTTTTCATCCGAAAATGGTCTGGTTGGAGCTAGGCATGGTAGTGTACACCTATAATTCCAGTGCATTGGAGGTTGAAACAAGAGGGTCTCAAGTTCAAAGCCAGCCTTCATTAAATGGCAAGACCATGTATTTGAAGAGGAGGAGGAGGAGGAGGAGGAGGAGGAGGAGGAGGAGGAGGAGGAGGAAAAGAAGAAGGTGGTGGTAAAGGCAAAAGCAAAAGCAAAAATAAAAATGTTTGACTGAAGATCACTGTCCAAGTCTGGAGTAGGGGTGAAGTAGAATTAAATCACCTGGTTAGGAAGGTAAGACAATAGGGCAGGGTAGAGTAGGAGGATTGAGGTAGAGTTTCAGATGCCCAAGCAGGTCCTGTGTGACTTGACAATGGATGGGGCATGAAGGACAACGACAGAGCAGAGCCAAAGATGACTCGGGGGACTCAAGACAGAGTGTCTTCAGAGACGCCATCAGAAAAGGAGCTAGAAGCACTGGCCCCTTTGGGTATGGGTTGTTTAAAGTCAATCATTTCAGCATTGGCTCATCTAGGTTGAGGCTACAGCAAATAGGTATAAAGTCAAGAACCACAGAGGGGACAAAGCTAGAGAAAAAGATGGCTCCCATCCACCCAGGGGCTAATGTCGATTAGGCAGGCTCTCCAAGAAATATATTTTTCAAAGTTTGAATCATTTAATCCTGCCAATCCTGATGATACAGGCCTATAAATTCAGGTACTAGAAAGGTTGAGGCAGGAGGACCACAAATTCAAGGCCTGCCTGAGCTACAGAACAAGTTCACAGACATCCTTGTCAACTTAATAAGAACCTATGTCTCAAAATAAAATGTGAAAATAGAGCCAGGGATCTAGCTCAGTGACCGAGTGCTTGTCTGTTATGCACACAGCCCTAGTACCAACAAAAAGTGAGGGGTGGTGCAACTTGCATTGAAGCACTGACGGAAGAGTTGCATAAATCTGACTTTAAATGATCAGAAATCCAAACACTGGAAATGGGAAGCTGGGAAAGCCACACAGACCAAAAAAAGGATGTGTCTCAGAGGACTGGTCTGATAGGCATCTCGGTTTCTGCTATGAGTTGGACACACACACACACACACACACACACACACACACACACACACCACACACCACACACCTCCCAATTTCTTCCTATGACTTCAGGGAGGTGAGGTGGACCAGCCACATAGTAGCCCATAGGAAAATAAGGGCTGGGGCGTATTAGCTTGAGTTGGAAAGATGCTTGCCCAGCACATAGAGCAGCCAGGGCTTGATCCCCTACATTACGTAAGCTGATGTGGTGGCGTGTGCCTGCAACCATAGTACTTGAGACATAAAAGAAGGAGGACAGAGAGTCCGAGGCCATCCTCAGTGATACAGTGACTCTGAGGCCAGCATGGACTACATGATACCCTAGAGAGAGAGACATAAAGGTGAGAAAGGAAGAAATCTCATTTAAAAAAAAAAAAGTCAAGGCTCTTCCCTCTTCTGAAAAGACCAAAATCAGTTTCCAAGTCCTTAGTAAGTCTCTGTTCTAGGCTTGAATGAGGTAGCAAAGACGTTGACGCAGCCCTTCTGGGATGCCCCTGACGGAGGTCCACCCCTGGCCAAAGCACAGTTCCCTCCTCCATGTAGCTCCTAAGTACACGGAAGGAGTGAGGCGGCTTCTTGTTCCTGAGGGATGAAAGCGCCTTTCTGACTAGATGGGTGGACAGATGGCTCAGCGGTTAAGAGCATTAGCTGCTCTTCCAGAGGCCCCAGATTCGATTCACAGCAACCACATGGCACCTCAACACAGGTTGTAACTCCAACCCTAGGGGATCTATCCATGCCCTCTTCTGGCCTCTGCCAGCACTGCACAAATGTGGTATGCAGACATACGTGCAGGCAAAACACCCATATACATAAAAATAAGTAATATTTTACAAAAGAAATTCTGACTAGTACAGAGTGGGGCTCATACAGCTCTGATCTGTGTTCACAAGATGCTCAATAGTCTGTGACCTTCGGCTCCACAGTGTAACCTCATGACAGCCCAGCACCCCCTTCCATGAGTCTGATTGGAGCCTGGTAATTGTGCCCAGTTACTTTAGGTCTCAGGGCCCCTCTCCCAAGATATCTGAAGTCAGATGCTTCAGGGAATTTATGGAGAAACTGAGGCAGAGAAGGGAGAACACCTAAAATCTGACTCCTGAATTGTGTGGTCCACCCACAAGATGGCAGTATCTCCTAAAACTGCCCTACAGACCATAACTAGGGGTGAAACCGCCTACAGAACAGGCACTCCGGCAAGCATTTGCTCTGGATTGTAGCATTTAGTTCATAACAGTTCCACTGGTCAGGTTCTATCATCCCTCGAGCTGTGTTTTAAAATATCCGATAAATACTTAAACCTTGAAATCCACAATTTTTTTCTGCTAAATAATTCAAAAATCATCCCATTAAAATGCAAAGTTCATCAGGCTTTCCCTGTAAAGGACAATCATCTCTCTCTTTTGGAGATACACAGTCCCCGTCCCAGCTACTCACCTGCCAGCACACTCTAAAAGCAGCCATGAACAGTATGCAAACAGGCAGGGCTGCGTGCCACTAAAACTTTCCAGAGTAGACAGCAGGCCGGATTTGGCCTGGGACCATTCATGGCCTGGGTTCATCAGACTCATTTTGCAAGAACTTGGTGAAGTAAGATTAAAATAGGCAAAACCAAGCAGCGCTCACCATTTGCCCAAGGTCATCCAAACAATTAGTATGGAGTCAGAATTAATGCCAGGTCCCCCAGTTTCCAATCTTCTCTGTCCCACTTTATGTATCAGCATAGAGAAGATCAGAACCCCCAAATCCTGGCAACACAGTTTCGCAGAGAGGAACAGACTGGGAAACCTGATTCTGGTCCAAGCTCTTCTACCAATATGACCTTCAACAGGTCAGCTGTCCTCTCTCGGTGCTCAGGGAGGGACATGAAATGAAGGTATGGCTAGCTCTAGTGATGTCCTAAGACAAAGAGTGACACTGGCCCTGCTCTATGATCTGACCTCCCACCCGACACTCACTTGACAGCGGTGGTGAGGCGCAGGGGCCTGACGCCGGGTGTGGCAAAGCGCAGAGTGTTCATGTAAGCCACATGCTGCAGGGCATGGTTGAAGGTCTCCACATCATCCCCCTCCAGGGTGAGCAGGGACTGCGAGGGGTTCACGTGGACCTGGGTCCCAGACACAGACATGGCTGAGAGCGACACCAGGAGGCAGGAGAGGAAAGGTGCACAAGTGTAGAGGGGCCAAGGGGAGGGGCAGGGGCATGCCGGGAAAGAGAGGGAGTGGACGGGGCTATACCTTCATGCCTTTGCCCAGGCTCTCGAAATCCCTATAGTCCAGCCCCTCCCGACATGCATAGAGGCACTCGATGACCTCACGGCTCTCCAGGCGACCTGAGCGCACGCTGAAACCAGCCAGGTAGCCGTGGAAGTAGTGGTGGATCAGCAAGGGGTCTCCTAGGGCGGGAACACAGGGGCAGGCCAGGTGGTGAGAGGAGAAAAGAGGAGCAGAGGAAAGGTGGGACCGAGGGTGGGGCCGATGGAAACAGGAAAGGGAGAACATATAGAAGGCTCCAGAAAGAAAACGAAAATGCGGAAATAAAAGAGATGAGAGGCGAGAAAAAATGGGGCTAGGGGTGGGATAGAGAAGACCGATGTGCCAAAAGGCAGGACGGAATTTTCGCCTAGCATGTGTGAGGCTCTGGGTTCCACCCCTAGCAGCACACAGGGAGAAGAAAAATGAGAAAGGGAGGAGGAAAAACATAATAAGGAGGAAGGGGAGGAGGAGGAGTGGACACAAAAAGTTTCTGAGGAGAGAGAAGGGGAAAACCACAGTCAAGAAGAGGAACATTAGAAACCACCAGGAAATGAGGAAACTGTGAGAGAGGCAGTCTGTCCAGGGACATGCAGGGAGACCAGGATGAATGTGTGTGATCTTCACAGATGCCTAGACTGTCCCCTCCTGCTACCTGTTTTCTGCCACATGGAAAGTCGGCAAGAGAAGCATTGAAGCATTACTACATTCTGTGAGCAGGGGAAAAAAAAAAAAAAAAAAAACCTCCCCAGAATCCAGCCAAGCTATGCCCAAGGACACCTGCTTGGTATGGTCCAGAGACTCTGTACCATGGCGGAGTGTCTGTGAAGCAGACACTAGAGAGGCTGGCTTGGGGCTGACAGCTGAGATTAGAACTCTGGTCTCCAGTTCTTATACACGGTGTACCTGGGGTTGCGTCTGTATTGTTGTCTCCTTTTTCCTTCTCTTTGTTCTTCTCTTCTGGGAACCAAGGGGGGAGAAGTGGCAGTGAGCAGAGGGCTGTGACAAGAAGGTCTGTAATTCCCCTAAATCCTCTCACGCCTTGTAGCATTTACAGCCTCTCAGCAGAGTCCCAACCCCTCTTATGCCATGCCCTAATCTTGCAGACCTCTGTTACAGATGACTCTGCTGCTGAGGAGACAGGAAGGTTCTGGTAAGATAAGTCCACAAACAGAAAACTAACAGTCCTCTGAAAGATTCCTGTCCTCCTGCAAGGGAGAGGCTGTGGACACCATCATCTCTTTGAGGGAACAAAGTGAGACCTGGCTGGAGTTATACTGTAGATTTGTGGGTGGAAATTCCACCAAGTTTAAGGTACTGATCCACACAATGGGGGTGGGGGGCGGTAGTATCAGAAGCACAGGCCTCCTCCAGCAGAGATTATCGGGAGTCATCACCCTGCCCAGCTGTACAGAGATGCAGGAGGTAGCCTCTGCAGAGGGACAGGCCAGCCTCGCTCCTCACCTGACCACCTCCCCTCAGCCCCAAGCCACTGAGTCTTTACTGAGAAGATCAGGGGACCCACCAGTCCAGCAGGCCCCAATCATGAGTGCAGGTTCTCTCCTGGGTGGGTGGATGAGACCGTTGTCATGGATGAGAGCAGGGTCGAAGGAGATGCCATCGGTGTAGAGTGTGACTGTGGGGAACTCGAGGTTCAGGGCATAGTGGTGCCATTCGTCATCACATACCTGAGGGTACAGAGTGAGGGCCAGAGCTTCTCAGTTACTTGCTCTCCAAGGAACTAGCCCCAACCCTGCTCCATGTCCTGGAGACAGGACAGTCCTATACATCCCCAGTTCTACCAGCAAGGCTACCCACCCAGCTCAAGGAATAGTATCCTTGTCCAAAATCTGCAAGGCAGGCAACCTTCTATAGAAAACTCCATGAGTTGGGGGAACCTTTAACCCTACAAATAGAGCTAGGCACAGGAGTACATGCCTAAAGTCCAGCAATTCAGGAGGATGAGACAAGAGGATCACTCGAGTCCAGGAGTATGAAAGTCAGCTTGGTAACACAAAAAGCTCTTGTCTCAAAAAAATAAAATAACAACAACCAAAAAAAAAAAAAAAAAACCACTATGTTGTAAATGAATTTCTCCAAAGATATTTATGAATGGATAGATGGACGACATTGTGATTTCCAGGGTGGTTTCTAACCCAACAGGAACCTCTGGGACATCTGCTGTTTCACTTTGCCATTTCTCCTGGAGTCATCGAGATGGGAGAGGAAGGCGTAGGAGTCTCTTCCTTACCTACTTCCCAGTGTTGGGATCCCTCAAGGCTGAGGCACAGGCACTCTCCCTTACCTGCTCTACATCCTCTTCCTTAGGAGTGTCCTAGTCTGTTCACAGGACTGTCCATCAGTCCACATTTACACTGGTAACACCGCCATGCCCATCTCCAGCCCAGAGCACTCCCCAGATTCTGGGCTTTCCACTCAGATGTCTCATGGCCATCTCAAACTTAACACGCATGAGATGGAAGCCAATATGCTTCCCAGCTCCCCTCACATCCCATCCTCCACACCCAGACCACCAGCAGGTGCTTTCGTCTCAGGACCTAACAAAACTAACAACTGTGGGTTGCTATGTAGGACTCTCCATCTCCATGGTCCCATATCCGTGAGTCCCCAGGCCCTTTTGTACCTCCTCTTTCTTCTTTGAACTGGAGAAAGAACCTAGGGCTTTGAGCTTCTGAGGCAAGCACTCTACCTCTAAGAATATCCCTGGTCCAGTCTTTTTCCGACTTTTTATTTCTGCTTTGGATGGTTGGTTTGGGGCTTGTTTGTTTGTTTGTTTGTTTGTTTGAGGCAGCATCTCTCTATGTAGCCCTGGCTGGCCTGGAACTCACTTTTTAGACCTAGATGTCCTCAAACTCACTGAGACCCACCTGCCTCTGCCTCTGGAGTGTTGGGATTAATGGTGTGAGCCAAGAGCCATCATACCTGATGGTTTGGGTTTTTTGAGTCAAAGTCTCATGTTGCCTGGGGCTAGCCTCAACCTCATCAAGACCTTGAACTTCTGACTTCCCCAATGCGCCGTGACACCTGGTCTTATGTGGTGCTGCAGAATTAGCCTAGAATTGTTCCCTGTTCCTCTCATATCCCATCCTCCACACCCAAACCACCAACAGACGGTTTCCTCCCAGGGCCAAACTAACAGCTGTGGGTTTCTGTGTAGGACTCTCTCTCTCTAGACTGCCGTCAGTAGGAAGGCACTCAGCCAACTGAGCTATACCCCTAACAAACGGTGGTGGTGGTGGTGGTGGTGGTGGTGGTGGTGGTGGTGGTGGTGATGGTGGTGGTGGTGGTGGTGGTGGTGGTGGTGGTGGTGGTAGTGGTGGTGATAGTGGTGGTGGTGGTGGTGATGATGATGGTGGTGGTGGTGATGATGATGGTGGTGGTGGTGGTGGTGATGGTGGTGGTGGTGGTGGTGATGATGATGATGGTGGTGGTGGTGGTGGTGATGGTGGTGGTGGTGGTGGTGGTGGTGGTGATGGTGATGGTGGTGGTGGTGGTGGTGATGATGATGATGATGATGATGGTGGTGGTGATGGTGGTGGTGGTGGTGATGGTGATGGTGATGGTGATGATACTTAAAAAACAAAAACAAAGTCTCACTAAATTGCCAGGAGAGTCTTGAACTTTCAATCCTCCTGCCTCAACCTCTGGGGTAGCTGGGATCACTGGCCTGTGCCACCAGGCCTGGCTTGCTTCCACCCCTCTACCTCATCAGTATAGTCCTCCCACAACTACCCAAGTGACCATCTTCAATTACAACTCTGACCAAGTCACAGTCCTGCCTTAGGCCTTCAGACAAAGGCTCCCAGAAGCCGCAGTCCATTCTCCAAGCACCCCTCAGCCCTTCCTGGTTGTCTGCTGTGACTCAGCCCCACTCATCTCTTCCTTGCCTCAGAGATTTCCCATCTGCTGCTCCTATTTAGATTTTTTTTAACTCCACCTCCTCTAGAAGCTAGGTTAGGGTCAAGGACTGACTTGGCACACACTGGGTCCTGGGCTAGATCCCCAGCTCTGCCAAAAAGAGGAGATGGGGAGAGAAACAGAAGACAAGGGAGGAAAAAAGAAAAAGATAACAGCTTACCTACCCAACTAAAACATAAGCTAAACGAAACTGAGTATTTTGATTCATATTATTAAACTCCATTGTACCCTTAGAGTCTATCCATTGAAAAAGCAAGCACTTAATTTGTGTTTAATAGCTGTTTTAAATAAATGATAAAGAAAATTTTAAAGAGAAGAACTAGGGATGTAGCTCAGTGACAGAGCTCTACCCTAGCACATGTAAGGCCCTGTATTCAGTCCCCAGCAACACATACACACACACACCTACACACATATACACACATATACATACACACACACACACACACACACACACACACACACACACGTATACATACACACATGCACACACACACACACACACACACACACACACACACACACACACATACACACACACACACTCTAGCCTGGCATGGTGAACAGGCCTATAATCCCAGCTCCTTGGGAGGCTGGGACGAAATGATCACAAGTTCAAGGACAGCCTTGGCTACACAGTGAGTTAAAAGCCAACATGGGCAACTTAGTGAATGAAACCTTGTCTCAAAATAAAAAGTAAAAGGTGGGCTGAGGACACAGCTCAGCGGCAGAGCGAGGCCCTAAATTCAATCCTCAGTGTCCCACAGAAAAGAAAGAAAGGAAGGGGTAAGAGGGGGAGGTAACAACATGGAGAAAGATCCAGAAGCAGCAAATGCAAATCTCTCTATAAACGTGCTACAAACAGCAAAGCTTTTGTAAACAGACCTCGCGTGTCAGGTTTGTGTTTCCCAGGCCTTTCCTTCTCTTCTGTCTCCTGTGCTTTCTTCCATTTATCAATTACTCTTATGGGGTGTGTAGGAAAGGCAGACAATGGAAACTCAAATTGGCTCTCACTGGCCCTTGTACTCAACTTGGAGAAGGAATAGACAGGATAGGGTGGCACAAACCTATGGTCCCAGCACGCAGGAGGGCTGGAAGTTCAAGGCCAGCCTGAACTATAAAGACCATCTCAAAAACCAGACTGCAACTCCAAGTGTTGACTTAAGAGAGAATCTTAGTTCTTTTGTGCATTTTTATCTATCCTTCATAAGCACGGACAAAATAGAGAAGATTAACGCATATAGAGCATTTTTAAGTCTGTAAAGGTCTATTGTATAATTTGATCATACAACCACCTCAGGATGTAGAATTATTTTTAGCCTTGTGAAAAGGCTAAAGTTGAGCTTGGCATGATGGTACACACCTGTAATCCAGGTACTTGGGCAGTGGAGGCAGGAAGATCAGAGTTCAAGGTCATCCTCTGCTACTTAGCAAATTCAAGATCAACCTGGTCTACAAAGAGACCCTGTCTCAAAAAATAATAATAAATACCATAAAGTGAAAAGTTAAAAATTTTAAAAATATTAGCCAGACAGTGGTAGTGCATGCCTTTAATCCCAGCCCTCGGGAGGCAGAGGCAGGTAGATCTCTGTGACTTTGAGGCCAGCCTGGTCTACAGAGCTAATTCTAGGATAGCCAAGGCTACACAAAGAAACCCTGTCTTGAAAAAAAAAAAATTGACTAGTACTGAAAACCATCAGACTTCCAAATCAACACTGAACTTGACCCCAGCATCTCTCGGTTTCCTGGTTACAGCTAAGAATCAAGGACACATACTGTTATATAGATGTTATATATAATATTATTATATATAATCATATGTTATTATATAGGTATTTTATGTAATATATTATATAGGTATTATATATAAAAAGAAAATGAGCCAGGCGGTGGTGGCGCACGCCTTTAATCCCAGCACTCAGGAGGCAGAGGCAGGCGGATCTCTGTGAGTTCGAGGCCAGCCGGTCTACAAAGTGAGTTCCAGGAAAGGCACAAAGCTACACAGACAAACCCTGTCTCGGGAAAAAAAAAAAAAAAGAAAAGAAAAGAAAAAAAGAAAGAAAAGAAAATGAAATAAAACGAGGACCAAGATGGATAGCCAGGTTTAGTAGAGAGTTGCCCCTACTTCCCTTCAATCTACGAATGCTTCTCTAGGCAGCAAGCCTTGAGAGGACCAGACAACCTGGGGTAGATTAATCAGGGACTGAGGTTGGAGGAGGGCCAATTAAAACAACAACAACCCCAGAAGCTTGGAAACTCCTTCCCTAAAAGTTAGTTCCACCCAGCCAGCCCTCTCAGAGGCAGGCCCCTGTCTCACCTGCTCCAGCTTCCAGAGAAACTTGACGGGACGTGCACTCTCAAGCAGTGGCCAGTAGAGGAAGGCGATTCTGCAGCCGTGGACCGTCAGTGAGTAGTGAGAGAAGCCATCCTCTGAGGAGATAGGAAAGGGACAGGAGTCAAACACAGGCTGAGGCGAGAAAAGGTTCAAAGTGACAGTTGAGGCTGATTTCTTTTTTTTTTTTTTTTCCGGTTTTTCGAGACAGGATTTCTCTGTGTAGCTTTGCGCCTTTCCTGGAACTCACTTGGTAGTCCAGGCTGGCCTCGAACTCAGAGATCCGCCTGGCTCTGCCTCCCTAGTGCTGGGATTAAAGGCGTGCGCCACCACCGCCTGGCGAAGCTGATTTCTGTGCTCTCATTTCCTCACTACCATTGAGAGGGGCATGTGGAGAGAGTCGATCGGCTCCTAGAGAAATGGGTCAGCTTTACATGGGCACTGGTGGGGCCTTTGTGGGTGAAAAGATTGGACAGGGATGCAACTGCCAGCAGGAAGGACAATGTCGTCTGGGAGTCAGTCCCGCTGCACCCAGAGCAGGGACATCTCAAAATGTCATCTCAGCAAGTCACAGAATTACAGGGGTGGCAAATCTAGCCCATGAACGGTGCATGGTGGCATTTGCCATAGTCATAGCTACCAGGCAAAGTAAGGTAGGAGGACCTCTTAAGCTCATGAGTTCGAGGTCAGCCATGACAGTCTAGACAACATGGCAAGACTCCATCTCTTTTTCTTGAGGTGGTGTGGGGAGTACAGTGGGACCTTCCTGAAATCTCAGTGCTCAGAAGGCTGATGCAGGAGGACTGTTCAAGCTAAGGGCCAACCTGGCCTACATAGCAAAAGAGGAAGAAAAAAACCTAGCACCATCAACTTACAAATTAAAAGAGGGAAAGAAACCTGTCAACAGTCTGCACTGGGTAATGACAGGTGACAGATGCGGGACAAGGAGCCAGTGTCCCACCTCAGGTTAGGGCCCCACGGAAGACTCACCATTCTGGACTGTGTTACACACAATGGTCTCCTCCTCCTTCTTCCCCTTGCTGGGAGTCACGCCATGCTTCATCCAGAAGGACAGGGTGAAGTGGTCACTGAGGCCATCCTGCGGCCCAGAGCCCAGCCCTGCTGGGCCACCCAGGGGGACCTGCACAGCTTGGGTGCCGTTGAACCAGTAGATGAGGCTGCTGTCCTGGCTGTAGTGCACGGAGAGCCCCGCCGTCCAGTTGGCGTTGGGGCCGGGCATGGGCAACAGGTCAACCTCCCCAGTGGCAGCACCTGCAGAGGGCCCAGGAGGCACAGGTGTCAGAGCTGAGAAGCAGCGGATGAGGAAATGGGAAGGAAGTAGGAAAGGGGGCACTGACAGCCGACCATGCACCACCTCCTGCAGCCTTTCAAAGACAAGAGAAGGATAGCAATGTCTCTCATTAACTCAACCCATTCACCAACTCTCCAGTGCTCCCAAATATTGTTCTGTGGTGCCTCTAGTGCCGGGTCCAGCTGTTCATCACCTGCTCTTTGGGCCACCAAGCTACCCACAGGCCTCACCTCCCATGGAGATACACACACCTGTGACGGCCCCAGGAGTCAACTTTCAGAAAAGGGACAGAGAAGGTGAGGGATGGCTGGGAAGGGATGGTCCTGGGGGAGGGGGACACACGCACCACAGAGCTTCCTCAGTGCCCTTTCCGAGTAGTTGTCTCGGTCGCAGCCCTTGGCCACATGGCTGGTCTGCAGCTCTATGGTGGCCTGAATGTTCCACAATGGTTCATCACAAGTCTCCAGGCGGATGCCCGGGAACAAAGCCAAGCTTCCGGCTCCCGGGGCATACTCAATCCTTTTGTTCCAGCCTGCACAGGTAAGAGGAGAGAAGGCAGATGGTAAGGCAGTCCCCCCTGCCGTGTGCACTGACCGTCTGCAGCTCCTAGGCAAACCGCCTGCCCTGAAATGTGCTTCCAGCACCTACCCTACCTTCCGTGGTCATCAGACGGGGTAAGAGGAAAATGTGAAAAAAAGGAACATGACAGGATTCACAAGCAGGTCCCCGCCGAGTGCCTCACCTTGCCAGCTGGGCTTGCAGGTGGGCTTCACCTGGATCTCCACCTCTGCATCGTCTGCTGCCCGCTTCTTCCCACAGTCGTACGCTGTCACTGTGAACTTGTAGAGCTTCTCACCACTGTACTGCAGCTTCTCTGTGTTCTCGATGTTGCCTGGGGTAGGAAACGGGAGGATAGACAGACAGGTCAGGTGCGCTAGAGGAAGCCCAGGGAGGCACAGGAAGCAAGTAAGCATCAGCGGGAGCATTTATCAGCAGAATGTGGGAAGGAGGTATCCGGGAAGAAAAGGGCCCTCACACAGGGACAAAGAGGAAATGAGGGTCTGTGGGGAGGGGCAGGAGTAAAGAGCAATGCCCTGGGTCAGTCATCCAGAGAGCAGAGGGTGCTGGGCAGTGAGAAGGGACAGAGAGAAGGCTCACCGTCATTGTCGATGAGGAAAGGGGTGTTGGGTGTAAGGATCTCATAGTAGCAGATCTGGCTGTACTGAGGGGAACAGTCCCCATCAATGGCTTCCACGCGTAAGATGCGATCATACAGCTTCCCCTCCGTCACCGCAGCACGGTACAGGCGCTCCACAAACACTGGGGCAAACTCATTCACATCATTGACCCGAACATGCACAGTCGCCCTGCACCCACAGGAACAGAACAGACATGGAAGCATTAGGCAGCTGCAAACACCGAGCAAAATGCAATCAGGAATCCAGATGGGGACTGAGAGGAGGAGGGAGCCAGTCTACCCTTGAGACGGCTCATCCCACTCCGCAGGGCACTAGGCTGTGCTCGACTCATAACAGCTATAAAACCATGCAAGGGAGAGGGCCCAAGGAAAGGGCCAATGACTGGGAAAGAAGGAGCAAGCCTAGAGAACACCAGAAGCCATCTTGGTGATTTCTGTCCAGAAGGCTGGAGAGAAGGAGGAGGAAGAGAATAAATAGGTTCAGTACATATCTAATACCTTTCAACTGCCTGCTCCTGCCTATCTACACATCTCATAACACACACAGATCTCAGTGTAGTTGGGGAACCCTCAATGGGATGCCAAGGTGAGTGGAATGGCCAAAACAATAAAAACAAATAAGTGAATTTGGCAGGTCCCTGATTTAACAAAAGTCAAATCTTACAGAAGAAACGAGAAAGATATAGACAAAAAAAAAAAAAAAAAAAAAAAAAAGTTAAAACCAGCCATCAGGGAAGTGGCATTTGACGGGGAGTCATAAGTTGATACATCTGAGTAGTTCACCTGTCTAAACTATGTCTCAGCCATGGCCCTTCCTGACTCACACACCTTCCCAGGCAAACAGAGCTGGGTCTAGGACCTTCATTCTATGCGCTAAGAGCCAGGCTCCAGGCTCAGAGGCAAAGGCCTTGTCTCTAAGTGGGAACCTGAGTCACAAAGAGCTTTCTAACCTCTGATGCCTCTCAGTGGCCCGGGATCCCTTATGACTGGCCTGTCTCCCATTGTCTAGTGAGAAGTTGGCTGGTGACAGATGTAGGTGTCTGAGAGCAGTCCTCTTCCATGCTCTCACATCCCTCCCTTCCCTGGCCCCTCCCAGCTGTGTGTATGTCACACGCCCGATGTATGCTGTGTGCTGCAAATGGACCAGAGGGCCACATGGAAGGGTCTGGCTGCGTGTGGAATGTTCTCATCTCTTCCTCACTGTTTGTCTTGCCTCTGCCCAATGCCCGTGTGCTGTGCAGCAGGTTTGAAGGGACACACTTTTTATACCAGCCATCTCCCATAAGCTTCCTAGCAACACCTCTGTCTTGTAGACAAAGAGAAGCAAGTCCAGAATGTCTGAGTACATTGTCCAAGATTGCAAGAAGCAAAATGGGATGAGTGGCCACTGAATCCTCCTGCACGCTTGTGACCTTGACCGGAGACCCCTAAACTCTATGAATAGCAGGGGTAGGGTGACAGTCAGTCAGTATGGTCAGGGACTAAGAAAGCCTACTATTATTACACTAGAACAAACAATAATCAGTTGACACAGAGAAAGAATAAAGTGGGCATTATTACTCATTTTTGGTAGTAACTTTGTCAGAGTAAATTTGGGGCTGGAGACATAGCCCATTGGTAGAGGGCTTCCCTGGCACTGAGAGGCATCAGAGGTTAGAAACCTGTGGGTTCCATCCCCAGGTTCCGGTTGGTCTGTCCTCTGACAACAAGAGGCTGAAATGACTGAACTTGCTGGACTAAGCGTCACAGTCTTAGCTTACGAAGGAGAGCCCCATCTCTGAGAGACCATTGTTGAAGGAAGGAGAAGGGTGTCATAGCAAACAGGCATGGGGTAGGTTTCCCTCACTTGTGAGACTTCTTGGTGTTGGTGCCATCGGGCCCCTCGCCACAGTCATAAGCCTGGATGGTAAAGGTGTGTTCCTTCTGGGCCTCACAGTCCACGGGCTCCTTGGCCCGGATCAGCCCTTCACCTGTTGCCTTGTCCAGGATCACAGCCTCAAAGGGTACCCCAGATCCATGCAGCCGGAAGCCACAGATCTCACCTGGCAAGGCAGGAAGAGAAGAAATGAGTCCCCACGTGACCCAGAGCATCTCCTTCCAGCCCTCAGTCTCCTTGCCTGGGCCGTGCCCAGTTGCACATCTCCTCCCAAACTCCAACCCCTTCTCCTGATGACCTGAGTATCAATGATCCCCAGCTTCCCTGAGCACCACACTCAGAGCCAGCAGGGCTGAGGTCTGCAAAATCTCTTGTGTTTAATCCCTGGCTGCTCAACTCTATTGCTACATCTTCACTCTTCTGTGCAGCCCATCCCCCTTCTTGCACCTCCCTTTCCCTGATGCTTTCCCCAGGCCTGTGCCCCCCTTCCCCATCGCTCCCGCTACCAGGACCTCCCACCCCTCTCTTGCCTTCTGTCTTCCCAGTCATTTTTCCCAATCCCACCGCGGCAGCCCCAGTTACCTGCATAGCGCAGCGGGGCATCTTTGTCCAAGGCAAAGAGTGGTGGATTCAACAGGACCGTGTTGTCGTTCTCCATGACAATGCCCTGGTACTCGGCCTCGATCCATGGCTTGTGCTTGTTGGCTGGCCCCACCCCAGGGAGAGGAGAGAAAGTACTTATGAGCTGAACCTCCACTCCCAGGATGCAGCCCTTGTTAAGCCCACACCCTAGATCAACACCCTTTCCACGTCTTGCCACCTTGCAGGAGGGAGAAGGGTGCGCGACAGAAGGACTCAGAGGCTCTGTAGGAGGTCACAGCCTTCCATAGAACAGGATAAGCAGCTTCCATGGCAACTACCTCCCTGTGAGGAAGGGACCACTCTCTCCCCCCTGGGGATCATGGTTAGGGGTAGAGAATCTCCTATACTGTCTTTTTGTCTTGGCAAATGGTGACTAGGGACTCAAGAGAAAAAAAAATGGTGGCCCTTAGAAGATCCTGGGAAAGGACAGGGATGAGTGAAGGAAGAGTTCAGACTAGGGAAGAGTATTGGCCAATTTCCTGTGATCTCAGTGGTTTATCCTCCCCATACTGAATTTCAACCCAAATCCCTTCACTCTATACTTCTCCAAGTCCGGCCCAGACTCCAAGCCACTCTCCCAGAAAAGGAGAGAGGAAAGTATATAGGACAGTCGCAGGGGGACAGAGAGGGGCAGGGAGAGAGCAGAGCAATCAATGACAAATGACTGGACCCAGCAGGGCGACGTCCTAGGGGATTATAGAGCTGGCCTAGAAACACAGCAAATCCCTGCCTTACTTCCCATCCCCACACCCAAGAGAATGCAGTCACAACCAGTACATTCCTAGGTCCTCTCAAGACCTCCACACCCCACAGTTCCTGAACTCTTATAGACCTATGACTGAATCCTAATTTTCTCTACCCTACGTACATCACCCTTTCTCCCAGACGCTCTCAAGTAGAATCTCTTCCCCAGGACCAACTCCCCTCAAGCTCTTGAGGGGCTACAGGAAAGGCACGCATATCTCTTCTACCTCATCCCCAGACCCAACCTCCACCACCTGATCTACCTAATCCCATTGGGCCCATCCACGCTCCCAAAGCCAGACACAGAGAGGGGAGGATATGTCATCAGAGGGAAACTGAGTCACCAGAGGACTCTCACCCCAGTATTTCATGATGAGCAAGAAATTCTGATTTCTATTCATTCCTCTAACCACAGGCCAACAAACGTCCTGGAAACTGCAGGCCTCACCATTTCATGAGGGTGACCGCCATAACCCTCTTCCCTAATGGCCGAAGAGAAAGCCTCAAGATGGTATATGGGAGGCCAAGTGGGAAGTGATAGGAGGCTGGAGAGCCAGGAGGACCATCCCGAAGTAGGAGCTCCAGCCAGACATAGAAGACGACAGACAGAACCACCAAGGACAGAGCCAGGCATCCTGCAACCTTGTGTCTCCTATGGCCCCTGAGCCCTTCTCCCCATCCCTCTCCTGTGGCTGTCCTGTGTCCATTCTTCTTGGCTCCCTCCTCCCCCACTTCTCACCTTTCCTGCTGATTTCCCTCCCTCCTTCTCTGTCTCTACCTTTCTCCTTCCCCACCCCTTCTTATTCCCTTTCCACTCCTCCTCTCACTTCTCACCTCTTTCCTGGAGCACCCCACACCTCTTTCTGCCCTTTCCAGCCTTTCTCCCTCCCCTCTGCCTACCTGAACCCTCTGCCCCTGGCCCCACCCTCCCCCTCCCCCTCCCCCTGACGGTCTCACCCAACTGAATTTATCTGCTGTCTGCCAGAGAGGGCAGCTGTGGTCACCCACCACCCAGCGGATGCATGCAGAAGGGTTTGGATGCAGAGGGACATGGAAAAAATATACGTGCTCGGAATTGCTGAGCTGTGGTACACAGTTTCTCCCCAGATGGATCGGCCACACACCCTTAGTGTGCACACCCAGTGAAAACGAAGCTGAGGGAATGTCACCCTCGGAGAGCAAGTTCCTTTGAGACAGGAGGTGTCTAGCAGCATGGAGGAGTTGGGGGAGGGGGCAGAGAGACCCTAGGTGGGAATGGAGACCAAATACAAGCAGGATGCTGGGCGAGCACATGTAGAGATGGACCAGAGAGGAGGAGGTGGCCCTTGGAGGTGAGATGGGTGAAGGGAAGAGGTCTGAGGAATGGATGGAAAGAGGCAGTCAGAAGGGAAAGGACACCTGTCATGCGCCAGAGTCTCCACATCTCCTTCCCTCCATACCCCCACATCACTCAGCCCGACGCCCCAGTTCGGAGGCCCCCATCCCGGTCTCTCTCACCTTTGTTGCCAGAGCTGAGCTGGAGCAGAGAGGCCATCAAGAGGGACAGCAGTAGGAGGGTCATGGTGCGCTGTAAAGCACGCCAGGCCAGGCGTTCCCGTCCCCTGGGAGCCTCAAGCCTGCTAATGCCACCTTGGGGGAGGGATGCAGAACGTCTGCAAGGAGGGGAGGGCAGTGGGACAAGATCAGAAAGGAGCTTGCTGACCACGCTGGTCCATACAGCAGATGCGTGCAGACCCGCTCGGTGGCCGAGACTTGCAGCGGCTTCCCTTGCTCTCCAGCCCAGCGTCCTCACTCTCGCTCGCTCGCTCGCTCTCTCACTCACTCCCACCCCATCCCCGCTACTGCAGGATGACATCAGCACAGCCAGGCAAGGATTGATGGGGCCGCTGGCCAATTGGAAGACCGGGGGCGCCAGGTGCTGCAGGGAGGGTAGAGAACCAATGCGACTGGGGAGCAGGGGCGGGAGAATGTGTTAGGGCTTTTTCCCCTGGCTGCAGTTTGGGGGAGCAGAGAACTGCGGGGGCCAGAGAGGAAGCTGGAAAGCCGCGGGGGGGGGGGGGGCATCGGAAGACCTAGCTGAAATCCCGGAGGTGGGGTGAGGACGGGAGACGTCAACAGACTTGAGGGTGGCCAAGAGAGGCAGTATCCACGTCACCCACCCCCAACTCTGCATTAACCTCTTTTCACAGCCCGTTCCGTCAGCTATCCCTGCTGTGTGCTTTCTGGGAACCGGGAGGCAAAACCTTCAGCACGAACACGAGAAATTCTAGCATTTCGGTTTCAACCCAGGGCCCCACGGCAACCAAAGGAGGGACAGCGAAAGCATGACAGGGGCCTGAGATGAGGAAGAGGGGGGACTTCCTGCACCCCTCTCGGCAGGATCTACCAGCACCTGGAATGTCAAGCTCTCTTTCTCCTACTTCTTACAGTCCCTGAATTCCAGACCTTAAACCATGATGGAGCCACCCTACAGCTTGTGAAGCCAGAGACAAGAGCGCGGGCCAGTTTGGGAGACTAGTGGGCAGCTGGGGGCAGGATATACAATGATTTCAATATCCCACCCAAGCCATTATGATGATGTGTCTTGATAAGGAGTGACAGGTGATGGTATCCAGGACTCAGGATTGAGAGGAACACCCTGGATCCCAAACCAGAGTATAAAATCCTCAGCCCTCCCTTGCCTTCTCTTGAACTCAACACTCACTGAGCTTCGGTTCCTCCGCCTCCCTCTTACACATGCTGGAAGACCAAAAACACCAGTTTAAGGACCACATTCAGCCAACTGCGAGGGAGCTGTGGAGGCCTGGGGGTCCAGGCCTTGCTTGAATGTGGCTCCTGGCTAAGAAGCTGTTCTCACCTCCTTCCCTCACACCTCTGAAGATCCCGAATATCCCCCTTCCCTCACACCTCTGAAGATCCCGAATATCCCCCTCCCACCCTGACTCAGTCTAAGAATAAAGCTAGAACGGATAGCTGCTCCACACTGCCATACCACGGGGAGCCTCCAGAGGGAGCCCTCCCTCGGGTTCCCAAACCTGCCAGAAACGGCAGGAAGGCCAAAACTGGCACTCAGAAAATTCAAGTTTCGAATGACTGACAGCTCCAAGGTCATTTCACAGAAAAAGCTGAGACCAGGCATGACTTTGTCAAGCTCCTGCCTCTCCTCAGTCTGCAGACACCAGACCAGAGCTCATCACTGGGGGGGGGGGGGGACCCTGGACCTTCCCACACTGCATATGGATGCTGATGATCTGGAAGGCTGTGAGCCTCCTCTTCCAGATAGCAACCCTGCCTGACTTCTCAGTCTGTTCCTGTCTACACTGAACACAATGCCTCCCAACCTGTTCCAGAAGAACTTGGAGGACTACCTGGAGGTCCTAAGTCATGACCTCACCCTTTCAGACCTTCTGGGTTCCTCTTCCTCCTCTAGGTCCTGCTGAGAAGCCATGCTGGAGCTGATCGGACACCCCACCTGATGGCTTAGGATCCATTTCCCTCCAAGGCACTGCCCTTCATGGCCTTGACACAGCTGTTGCAGGCAACAAGCCCCTGGCTAGCTGGTAGAGGCCTTTGTAAGACTCAATCTCCACGGGCATCAGTGTGGCTCGGAGGAAGGGAGTACCGCTGAGGCCGGACAAGATCAGCCACCAGCGTACCCACATAGTGGTGAAGTCTCTCAGCTCCTTCTGGGCCGGCATCATGGAGCTCGAGGCGGAAATGGAGTTTGAGGAGGATCTAAGGATCGTGGGTGGATGAAGGTGCCAGGTACTTTCCCTTGGGCTGACAGGGCACGGGGAGATGAACAGGGGCCTCCTAGCAATGTGAGCAAGAACAATGGAACAATGGCCCCTCCAGCCCAAGCCAGGGACAGTGACCACCTAAGCAGGCCATAGGATCCCCAAATAACGGTCTCTGGGACCAAGAAGCTCCTGCACTCCCCAGTTCCTTCCTACCTCTTCCTTGCCTCTTTCATGTTTTTAATAGAAGAGTTCATTCAGTTTACTTTATCTTCTAATTTTTAAAAATTTCTTCTTTTGATTATTTTTTATGTGGATGGATGTTTTGCCTGCACATATCTGTGCACTGCATGCATGCCTGGTGCCTGAGGAGGTCAGAAGAGGGTATCGGGTCCCCTGGAACTGGAGTTATGAGTTATGACAGTTATGAGCTGCCATGTGAGTGCAGGGAATTGAACTCATGGCCTCTGGGTGAGCAGAGTGTGCTCTTAACTATTGATCCATCTCTCCAGTCTCTTCCTTGCCCCTTCTCAACATCAGTCACAAGAACAAAAGGACAGGCCAGCCAGCAAACATCTGTTCATCCTGGAGCCTGTAACACTGGGTCTCTGACTTGTTTGCTTGTTTGTTTGTTCTTAACTTTCTTCCTGTTGCCTGAGGACTCTGGGCTAAGTCAACTGCGTCCATGCTTTCCGCTGCCATCTGTTAACTGCCCTTGACATTTCTTCTTCTGCCACGGCCAGCGCCTGAGCCCAAGAGTGATGTTCTCAATCATCTGTAAAACGTTTCCATTTGCGTGCCCAAAGTCAAATTTGAATTCCTTATCTCCTCAGTCCCAAGCTCCTCCACTTCCATATTTACTGTGTCTGTGGATGGCTATACCAGACAGACCTTAGCCACACAGACGCCCCTTTGTTTTCCTATTGCCACACATCCCCCCTCCCCCGCCCCGCTGCCACATGCACCACATCCAGAATTACTTCCTGAACCAGCCAACATGGTAGCTATTTGGCATGTAATTAGTTCAAATGGAAATGTGCTAAGTGTAAAATACATACCACGTTGTAAAATAGTATCAAAAACATGTCCAATTTTCTTATTGCTCACATGCTGAAATTATAGTATTTTGAATAGTTTATATTAAACAAAACATATTCCTAAAATTGAATGTACTTGTTTCTCTTCAGTCTTCTAATAGGTCTTCCTAGGATATTTTACATATGTGGCTTGCATTTATGACTTTTATTTCTATCGGATGGCACTCTGCTAAGTGTCTGTCTGCTGTTCCTCCCTTCTTAACTAAAGCCCTTATTTCTCACCTGCCCCAAATTGGTCCCCAATCTTAATCCTCCCTTAACCAGGTTGCATAACCTGTACACAGGGTCCTTCTAAAAAGTAGAAATGGTCCTGTCACCCTGCTTACAGCACTCAGTGACGACTTATACTCCAGATAAAGGCCACTTACTGAGTGGCACCAGCTCCTTGCTGTGTCCCTGTGGCCTCCGGGGGTATCCACCTTCCTTCTAGCTTCTGTGTCTTTTCTTTCCTCACCTGAAATTCCCCATTATGAGCCACGTCTAGTGACACGGACTTGTAATATCTGCAGGCTGAGGAAGGAGGGTTGCAAGTTCAAGGCCTGGCTAGGCTACAGAGTTCAGGGCCAGTCTGAACAGTTTAGACTGTTTCACAATAGCAGGAGAACTGCAGGGGCTAGCAGGATGTCTCAGTTGGAAAAGCACTTACCTCGATAGCATGGGTTCTATGTTTGAGTCCCAGAACCCACGTAAAAACGCTGACACAGTGCTGTGTGCTTGCAATCCCACCATGGGAAATGGTGAGACAGGAGGATCCTTAAGGATCGTTAGCCAACCAGCCTGCTTGTTATATAATTAGTGAGCTCCAAGCCAAAGACAGACCCTGTCTCTAAGAAGGTGAACAGGAGCCAAGCACATGCCTGCACACAGGGGCACATACTCATATTTTAAAGAAGGGAAGGGAATGTGGGTACAGCTCAGTGGCAGAGCACTTGCCCAGCATGCACAAAGTCCTAGGTTCAAACTCAAAGGAAGGAAGGAAGGAAGGAAGGAAGGAAGGAAAGTATGTTCCCAACTTCTCATCTCTCTAACTGAACCCCTACTTCTCTTGATTTGGCTCGTCCCTCCCTATTTCCATTCCCGGCACTCTGGCCAGATATCAGATGCCTAAACACTGATCCTCCACCAGTTCAAGACTAAGCAAGCCTGTTCTCTGGGAGGTATCCATTAAGGTCTGCTAGAATTCCAGGCTGGGAGGTGAGGGGTTGCTCTTTTGTTCCCAAGGGCTCGGCAACTAGCACTGAACCTAACTAAGCAGGAGGGGAGGAAAGGCCAGCGTCTTTGACTCCCAGGTAACCTCTTTTCTTTCTACAAAAGTCCATCCAAAACATCCAGCAGTGTCGGGAGGGAGCTGTCCTCATCTCCGTCACCTGCCTCTCCAGCTTCACCTCCGTTAGCCTGCTCCTCCTCTGCTCTCCCTGTGGTCACTGTAGATAACTCAGCCCCCCAGCCTCAGGTCTTCATGGTTCCAAAACCTCACGTGTTTACCAGAATGAGATCCAAGGCCACGCTCACAGAGGACGCCAGACTCACATCGCCCGTGTGTCCCATGTGCTAGAGCAAAGGATGGGACCGGGCAAGACTTGTACAGTCCTGGAGGAAGCCACAAGCTTCCCTTGACCTCCATGGCTATGTGGGAAGCCACGGAGAAACAAAGGGGCCTGGGAGAGAAAGGCGGAGATGGCAGACACAGGCTTGGGGGACAGAGGGGTACGCTACACTTGGGTGTGGAAATGACGGTATGAGAGAACTGTAGAGACCCTCTGCTTACAAGCCAACCAGGCTGGGGATAGAGGACAAGAGGGACGGCTGCAGAGAAGGAGCCTAGAGTTCCAGAGTCACGTTGTGGAAAACAGTCAGAAGGATGGAGCTGGTTCAGGACCAGCCTCAGCCTCAGCCTCCTCCCTCCCTCTAAAGGCCTTAGTTCTTTCAGAGGAAGAGTCTGTGGGTCAAGTGTCAGACAGAAGGGGGCTCAGTGTAAGGACAAAGTGAGGTGGAGAGGCAAGGAGGAGGGGTTGGAAAGTCCCGGGAAAACGGGTATGGTGGTGCACATCTGTTGGGAGAATTTTCTCCCTGAGGGTAGGGGGAAGAACAGGCAACTTCTACTCCCTTCCTTCTGACGTTTCAACAACAAGCCAAAGCGTTGTCCACCCGAGTTCCCCAAGGGAACCGATGAGTTTGTGTGGCTTGCTTGCTGGGGCATGAAGGACCCCAAAGCACCCACACTGGAAAGTCTACACCAGCATCCATGATGGCTTTCCCGGAGCTGCATCGGCGGAGCTTCCTCCCGCTACTCCCTCCCAGCCTGCGTACCCCAATTGCTCCGGAGACCTAGAAGGTCACGTGCAGTTGGGACAAATTGTGCACGATGGTTGGGAGGAGTGGTTGGGTATTCAGGTGAGGGTCCAGTGACCTTCCCCA
>NW_026738134.1:0-24713 GCF_949786415.1 Peromyscus eremicus
AAACGATAGCTTGCCTTACAAAAAACACACTCTGCTTTTGAGAAAAGAGCACTCTTCTACTCTACTGTGTTTCCTATTGTGTCCGAACAGTGAGCTTGCTCAGAACAAAAGAACTGTGCTTCCTACACACACGGCCATATCTAGTTCAATTCTGCTTAGGAACCTGACAAAAACAGTAAATCCTCTTCAGTCCAATACACTGTACTTGCTGCGAACAGATGCCAGTTCTATTTGTCCTGTGTATGGCAATGGCAGCGCAATAGTGAATCTTCTTACCAGAAAACAACTCTTGCTCGTAGTACCAGAAACTGCATGGGATTCAACTCCATTTAGGACAGTGGAACAAACGCTAGCTCGCCTTACAAGAAACACACTCTGCTTTAGAGAAAAGAGCACTCTTCTACTCTACTGTGTTTCCTATTGTGTCCGAACAGTGAGCTTGCTCAGAACAAAAGAACTGTGCTTCCTACACACACGGCCATATCTAGTTCAATTCTGCTTAGGAACCTGACAAAAACAGTAAATCCTCTTCAGTCCAATACACTGTACTTGCTGCGAACAGATGCCAGTTCTATTTGTCCTGTGTATGGCAATGGCAGCGCAATAGTGAATCTTCTTACCAGAAAACAACTCTTGCTCGTAGTACCAGAAACTGCATGGGATTCAACTCCATTTAGGACAGTGGAACAAACGCTAGCTCGCCTTACAAGAAACACACTCTGCTTTTGAGAAAAGAGCACTCTTCTACTCTACTGTGTTTCCTATGGGGTCCAAACAGTGAGCTTGCTCAGAACAAAAGAACTGTGCTTCCTACACACAAGGACCATATGTAGTTCAACTCTGCTTAGGAAACTGACAAGAACAGTAGCTCCTCTTCAGTCCAATACACTGTACTTGCTGGGAACAGAAGCGAGGGCTATTTGCACTGTGTATGGCATTTGGAGCACAATAGTGACTCTTCTTACCAGAAAACAACTCTTGCTCGTAGGACCAAAAACTGTCTGTGACTCAACTCCTTTTAGGACTGGGAAACAAACGCGAGCTCGCCTTACAAGAAACACACTCTGCTTTTGAGAAAAGAGCAGTATTCTACTCTAATGTGTTTCCTATAGGGCCAGACCATTGAGCTTGCTCAGAAAAAAAGAACTGTGCTTCCTACACACACGGGCAATATCTAGTTCAACTCTGCTTAGGAAACTGAGAAGAACGGTAGCTCCTCTTCAGTCCAATACACTGTACTTGCTGGGAACAGATGCCAGTGCTATTTGCACTGTGTATGGCAATGGGAGCGCAATAGTAACTTTCCTTACCAGAAAACAACTCTTGCTTATAGGACCAGAAACTGCATGTGATTCAACTCCATTTATGACTGGGAAACAAACGCTAGCTCGCCTTACAAGAAACACACTCTGCTTTAGAGAAAAGAGCAGTATTCTACTCTAATGTGTTTCCTATGGGGTCCAAACAGTGAGCTTGCTCAGAACAAAAGAACTGTGCTTCCTACACACACGGACCATATGTAGTTCAACTCTGCTTAGGAAACTGATAAGAACAGTAGCTCCTCTTCATTCCAATACACTGTACTTTCTGGGAACAGACGCGAGTGCTATTTGCATTGTGTATGGCAATGAGAGCACAATAGTGACTTTCCTTACCAGAAAACAACTCTTGCTCGTAGAACCAGAAACTGCATGTGATTCCACTCCATTTAGGACTGGGAAACAAACGCTAGCTTGCCTTACAAGAAACACACTCTGCTTTTGAGAAAAGAGCACTCTTCTACTCTACTGTGTTTCCTTTTGGGTCCGAACATTGAGCTTGCTCAGAAGAAAAGAACTGTGCTTCCTACACACACGGGCCATATCTAGTTCAATTCTGCTTAGTAACCTGACAAGAACAGTAGATCCTCTTCAGTCCGAAACACTGTAGTTGCTGCGAACAGATGCCAGTGCTATTTGTCCTGTGTATGGCAATGGCAGTGCAATAGTGAATCTTCTTACCAGAAAACAACTCTTGCTCGTAGTACCAGAAACTGCATGGGATTCAACTCCATTTAGGACTGTGGAAAAAACCCTAGCTTGCCTTACAAGAAACACACTCTGCTTTAGAGAAAAGAGCACTCTTCTACTCTACTGTGTTTCCTATTGGCTCCAAACAGTGAGCTTGCTCAGAACAAAGAACTGTGCTTCCTACACACACGGATATTATCTAGTTCAACTCTGCCTAGGAAACTGACAAGAACAGTAGCACCTATTCAGTCCAATACACTGTACTTGCTGGGAACAGACGAAGTGCTATTTGCACTGTGTGTGGCAAAGGGAGCGCAATGTGACTTTCCTTACCAGAAAACAACTCTAGTTCGTAGGACCAGAAACTGCTTGTGATTCAACTCCGTTTAGGACTAGGAAACAAACGCTAGCTTGCCTTACAAGAAACACACTCTGGTTTTGAGAAAAGAGCACTCTTCTACTCTACTGTGTTTCCTATGGGGTCTGAACAGTGAGCTTGCTCAGAACAAAAGAACTGTGCTTCCTACACACACGGCCATAACTAGTTCAATTCTGCTTAGGAACCTGACAAGAACAGTAGATCCTCTTCAGTCCAATACACTGTACTTGCTGGGAACAGACGCCAGTGCTATTTGTCCTGTGTATGTCAATGGCAGCGCAATAGTGTCTATTCTTACCATAAAACAACTCTTGCTCGTAGAACCAGAAACTGCATGTGATTCCACTCCATTTAGGACTGGGAAAAAAACGCTAGCTCGCCTTACAAGAAACACACTCTGCTTTTGAGAAAAGAGCACTCTTCTACTCTACGGTGTTTCCTATGGGGTCCAAACAGTGACCTTGCTCAGAACAAAAGAACTGTACTTCCTACACACATGGACCATATCTAGTTCAACACTGCTTAGGAAACTGACAAGAGCAGTAGCTCCTCTTCAGTCCAATACACTGTACTTGCTGGGAAAAGACGCGAGTGCTATTTGCCCTGTGTATGGCAATGGGAGCGCAATAGTGACTTTCCTTACCAGAAAACAACTCTTGTTCATAGGACCAGAAACTGCATGTGATTCAACTCCATTTAGGACTGGGAAACAAACGAGAGCTTGTCTTACAAAAACAGACTCTGCTTTTGAGAAAACAGCACTCTTCTACTCTACTGTGTTTCCTATGGGGTCCGAACAGTGAGCTTGCTCAGAACAAAAGAACTGTGCTTCCTACACACACGGCCATATCTAGTTCAACTCTGCTTAGGAAACTGACAAGAGCAGTAGCTCCTCTTCAGTCCAATACACTGTACTTGCTGGGAACTGACGCGAGTGCTATTTGCACTGTGTATGGCATTTGGAGCGCAATAGTGACTCTTCTTACCAGAAAACAACTCTTGCTCGTAGGACCAAAAACTGTCTGTGACTCAACTCCTTTTAGGACTGGGAAACAAACGCGAGCTCGCCTTACAAGAAACACACTCTGCTTTAGAGAAAAGAGCACTCTTCTACTCTACTGTGTTTCCTATAGGGCCAGAAAAGTGAGCTTGCTCAGAACAAAAGAACTGTGCTTTCTACACACACGGGCCATATCTAGTTCAACTCTGCTTAGGAAACTGACAAGAACAGTAGCTCCTCTTCAGTCCGATACACTGTGCTTTCTGGGAACAGACGCGAGTGCTATTTGCACTGTGTATGGCATTCGGAGCGCAATAGTGACTCTTCTTACCAGAAAACAACTCTTGTTCGTAGGACCAAAAACTGCCTGTGACTCAACTCCATTTAGGACTGGGAAACAAACGCGAGCTCGACTTACAAGAAACACACTCTGCTTTAGAGAAAAGAGCACTCTTCTACTCTACTGTGTTTCCTATAGGGCCAGAACATTGAGCTTGCTCAGAACATAATAACTGTGCTTCCTACACACACAGGCCATATCTAGTTCAACTCTGCATAGGAAACTGACAAGAACAGTAGCTCCTCTTCAGTCTTATACACTGTACTTGCTGAGAGCAGACGCGAGTGCTACTTGCACTGTGTATGGCAATTGGAGCACAATAGTGACTCGTCTTACCAGAAAACAACTCTTGCTCGTAGGACAAAAAACTACATGTGACTCAACTCCATTTAGGACTGGGAAACAAATGTTAGCTCGCCTTACAAGAAACACACTCTGCTTCTGAGAAAAGAGCACTCTTCTACTCTACTGTGTTTCATATGGTGTCCAAACAGTAAGCTTGCTCAGAACAAAAGAACTGTGCTTCCTACACACATCGACCATATCTAGTTCAACTCTGCTTACGAAACTGACAAGAACCGTAGCTCCTATTCAGTCCAATACACTGTACTTGCGGGGAAGAGACGCGAGTGCTATTTGCACTGTGTATGGCAATTGGAGCACAATAGTGACTCGTCTTACCAGAAAACAACTCTTGCTGGTGGACAAAAAACTGCCTGTGACTCAACTCCATTTAGGTCTGGGAAACAAACGCTAGCTCACCTTACAAGAAACACACTCTGCTTTTGAGAAAAGAGCACTCTTCTACTCTACTGTGTTTCCTATGGGGTCCGAACAGTGAGCTTTCTCAGAACAAAAGAACTTTGCTTCCTACACACACAGCCATATCTAGTTCAATTTTGCTTAGGAACCTGACAAGAACAGTAGCTCCTCTTCAGTCCAATACACTGTACTGCTGGGAATAGACGCCAGTGCTATTTGTCCTGTGTATGGCAATGGCAGCGCAATAGTGACTATTCTTATCTTAAAACAACGCTTGCTCGTAGGACCAGAAACTGCATGGGATTCACCTCCATTTAAGACTGGCAAACAAACGCTAGCTCGCCTTACAAGAAACACAATCTGCTTTAGAGAAAAGAGCACTCTTCTACTCTACTGTGTTTCCTATAGCGCCAGAAGAGTGAGCTTGCTCAGAACAAAAGAACTGTGCTTCCTACACACGGGCCATATCTAGTTCAACTCTGCTTAGGAAACTGACAAGAACAGTAGCTCCTCTTCAGTCCGATACACTGTACTTGCTGGGAACAGACTCGAGTGCTATTTGCACTGTGTATGGCAATGGGAGCGCAATAGTGACTTTCCTTACCAGAAAACAACTCTTGCTCGTAGGACCAAAACTGCATGTGATTCAACTCCGCTTAGGACTGGGAAACAAATGCTAGCTCGCCTTACATGAAACACTCTCTGCTTTTTAGAAAAGAGCACTCTTCTACCCTACTGTGTTTCCTATGGGGTCCAAACAGTGAGCTTGCTCAGAACAAAGAACTGTGCTTCCTACACACATGGACCATATCTAGTTCAACTCTGCTTAGGAAACTGACAAGAACAGTAGCTCCTCTTCAGTCCGATACACTGTACTTGCTGGGAACAGACGCGAGTGCTATTTGCACTGTGTATGGCAAAGGGAGCGCAATAGTGACTTTCCTTACCAGAAAACAATTCTTGCTCGTAAGACCAGAAACTGCATGTGATTCAACTCCATTTAGGCCTGGGAAACAAACGATAGCTTGCCTTACAAAAAACACACTCTGCTTCTGAGAAAAGAGCACTCTTCTACTCTACTGTGTTTCCTATGGGGTCCGAACAGCGAGCTTGCTCAGAACAAAAGAACTGTGCTTCGTACACACAAGGCCATATCTAGTTCAATTCTGCTTAGGAACCTGACAAGAACAGTAGATCCTCTTCAGTCCAATACACTGTATTTGCGGCAAACAGACGCCAGTGCTATTTGTCCTGTGTATGGCAATGGCAGCACAATAGTGACTATTCTTACCAAAAAACAACTCTTGCTCGTAGGACAGAAACTGCATGTGATTCTACTCCATTTAGGACTGGGAAACAAACGCTAGCTCGCCTTACAAGAAACACTATCTGCTTTAGAGAAAAGAGCACTCTTCTACTCTACTGTGTTTCCTATGGCGTCCAAACAGTGAGCTTGCTAAGAACAAAAGAACTGTGCTTCTTACACACAAGGACAATATGTAGTTCAACTCTGCTTAGGAAACTGACAAGAACAGTAGCTCCTATTCAGTCCAATACACTGTAGTTGCTGGGAAAAGACGCGAGTGCTATTTGCCCTGTGTTTGGCAATGGGAGCGCAATAGTGACTTTCCTTACCAGAAAACAACTCTTGTTCGTAGGACCAGAAACTGCATGTGATTCAACTCCATTTAGGACTAGGAAACAAACGCTAGCTCGCCTTACAAGAAACACACTCTGCTTTTGAAAAAAGAGCACTCTTCTACTCTACTGTGTTTCCTTTAGGGCCAGAACAGTGAGCTTGCTCAGAACATAAGATCTGTGCTTTCTACACACACGGTCCCTAGTTCAACTCTGCTTAGGAAACTGACAAGAACAGTAGCTCCTCTTCAGTCCGATACACTGTACTTGCTGGGAACAGACGCGAGTGCTCTTTGCACTGTGTATGGCAATGGGAGTGCAATAGTGACTTTTTTTTTTACCAGAAAACAACTCTTGCTCGTAGGACCAGAAACTGCATGTGATTCAACTCCATTTAGGACTGGGAAAAAAACGCTAGCTCGCCTTACAAGAAGCACACTCTGCTTTTGAGAAAAGAGCACTGTTCTACTCTACTGTATTTCCTAGGGGTCCGAACAGTGAGCTTGCTCAGTACGAAAGCACTGTGCTTCCTACACACACAGCCATATCTAGTTCAATTGTGCTTAGGAACCTGACAAGAAAAGTAGATCCTCTTCAGTCCAATACACTGTACTTGCTGGGAACAGACGGGAGGGCTATTTGCACTGTGTATGGCAATGACAGCGCAATAGTGACGCTCCTTACCAGAAAACAACTCTTGCTCGTAGGAACACAAACTGCATGTGATTCAACTCCATTTAGGACTGGGAAACAAATGCTAGCTCGCCTTACAAGAAACACTCTCTGCTTTTTAGAAAAGAGCACTCTTCTACTCTACTGTGTTTCCTATGGGGTCCAAACAGTGAGCTTGCTCAGAACAAAAGAACTGTGCTTCCTACACACATGGACCATATCTAGTTCAACTCTGCTTAGGAAACTGACAAGCACAGTAGCTCCTATTCAGTCCAATACACTGTACATGCTGGGAACAGACACGAGTGCTATTTGCACTGTGTATGGCATTTGGAGCACAATAGTGACTCTTCTTACCAGAAAACAACTCTTGCTCATAGGACCAAAAACTGCATGTGACTCAAATCCATTTAGGACTCGGAAACAAACGCGAGCTCGCCTTACAAGAAACAGACTCTGCTTTATAGAAAAGAGCACTCTTCTACTCTACTGTGTTTCCTATAGGGCCAGAACAGTGAGCTTGCTCAGAACATTATAACTGTGCTTCCTAAACACACGGGCCATATCTAGTTAAACTCTGCTTAGGAAACTGACAAGAACAGTAGCTCCTTTTCAGTCCGATACACTGTACTTGCTGGGAACAGACGCGAGTGCTATTTGCACTGTGTATGGCAAAGGGAGCACAATAGTGACTTTCCTTACCAGAAAACAACTCTTGCTCGTAGGACCAGAAACTGCATGTGATTCAACTCCATTTAGGACTGGGAAACAAACGATAGCTTGCCTTACAAAAAACACACTCTGCTTTTGAGAAAAGAGCACTCTTCTACTCTACTGTGTTTCCTTTTGGGTCCGAACAGTGAGCTTGCTCAGAACAAAAGAACTGTGCTTCCTACACACACGGCCATATCTAGTTCAATTCTGCTTAGGAACCTGACAAGAACAGGAGATACTCTTCAGTCCAATACACTGTAGTTGCTGCGAACAGATGCCAGTGCTATTTGTCCTATGTATGGAAATGGCAGCGCAATAGTGAATCTTCTTACAAGAATACAACTCTTGCTCATAGGACCAAAAACTGCATGTGACTCAAATCCATTTAGGACTGGGAAACAAACGCGAGCTCGCCTTACAAGAAACACACTCTGCTTTATTGAAAAGAGCACTCTTCTACTCTACTGTGTTTCCTATAGGGCCAGAACAGTGAGCTTGCTCAGAACATAATAACTGTGCTTCCTAAACACACGGGCCATATCTAGTTCAACTCTGCTTAGGAAACTGACAAGAACAGTAGCTCCTCTTCAGTCCGATACACTGTACTTGCTGGGAACAGACGCGAGTGCTATTTGCACTGTGTATGGCAAAGGGAGCACAATAGTGACTTTCCTTACCAGAAAACAACTCTTGCTCGTAGGACCAGAAACTACATGTGATTCAACTCCATTTAGGACTGGGAAACAAACGATAGCTTGCCTTACAAAAAACACACTCTGCTTTTGAGAAACGAGCACTCTTCTACTCTACTGTGTTTCCTTTTGGGTCCGAACAGTGAGCTTGCTCAGAAGAAAAGAACTGTGCTTCCTACACACACGGCCATATCTAGTTCAATTCTGCTTAGTAACCTGACAAGAACAGTAGATCCTCTTCAGTCCAATACACTGTAGTTGCTGCGAACAGATGCCAGTGCTATTTGTCCTGTGTATGGCAATGGTAGCGCAATAGTGAATCTTCTTACCAGAAAACAACTCTTGCTCTTAGTACCAGAAACTGCATGGGATTCAACTCCATTTAGGACTGTGGAAAAAACCCTAGCTTGCCTTACAAGAAACACACTCTGCTATAGAGAAAAGAGCACTCTTCTACTCTACTGTGTTTCCTATGGGGTACAAACAGTGAGCTTGCTCAGAACAAAGAACTGTGCTTCCTACACACACGGATATTATCTTGTTCAACTCTGCCTAGGAAACTGACAGGAACAGTAGCACCTATTCAGTCCAATACACTGTACTTGCTGGGAACAGACGAAGTGCTATTTGCACTGTGTGTGGCAAAGGGAGCGCAATGTGACTTTCCTTACCAGAAAACAACTCTTGTTCGTAGGACCAGAAACTGCTTGTGATTCAACTCTGTTTAGGACTAGGAAACAAACGCTAGCTTGCCTTACAAGAAACACACTCTGGTTTTGAGAAAAGAGCACTCTTCTACTCTACTGTGTTTCCTATGGGGTCTGAACAGTGAGGTTGCTCAGAACAAAAGAACTGTGCTTCCTACACACACGGCCATAACTAGTTCAATTCTGCTTAGGAACCTGACAAGAACAGTAGATCCTCTTCAGTCCAATACACTGTACTTGCTGGGAACAGACGCCAGTGCTATTTGTCCTGTGTATGGCAATGGCAGCGCAATAGTGACTATTCTTACCATAAAAACAACTCTTGCTCGTAGAACCAGAAACTGCATGTGATTCCACTCCATTTAGGACTGGGAAACAAATGCTAGCTCGCCTTACAAGAAACACACTCTGCTTTTGAGAAAAGAGCACTCTTCTACTCTACGGTGTTTCCTATGGGGTCCAAACAGTGACCTTGCTCAGAACAAAAGAACTGTACTTCCTACACACATGGACCATATCTAGTTCAACTCTGCTTAGGAAACTGACAAGAGCAGTAGCTCCTCTTCAGTCCAATACACTGTACTTGCTGGGAAAAGACGCGAGTGCTATTTGCCCTGTGTATGGCAATGGGAGCGCAATAGTGACTTTCCTTACCAGAAAACAACTCTTGTTCATAGGACCAGAAACTGCATGTGATTCAACTCCATTTAGGACTGGGAAACAAACGAGAGCTTGTCTTACAAAAACACACTCTGCTTTTGAGAAAACAGCACTCTTCTACTCTACTGTGTTTCCTATGGGGTCCGAACAGTGAGCTTGCTCAGAACAAAAGAACTGTGCTTCCTACACACACGGCCATATCTAGTTCAACTCTGCTTAGGAAACTGACAAGCACAGTAGCTCCTCTTCAGTCCAATACACTGTACTTGCTGGGAACAGACGCGAGTGCTATTTGCACTGTGTATGGCATTTGGAGCGCAATAGTGACTCTTCTTACCAGAAAACAACTCTTGCTCTTAGGACCAAAAACTGTCTGTGACTCAACTCCTTTTAGGACTGGGAAACAAACGCGAGCTCGCCTTACAAGAAACACACTCTGCTTTAGAGAAAAGAGCACTCTTCTACTCTACTGTGTTTCCTATAGGGCCAGAAAAGTGAGCTTGCTCAGAACAAAAGAACTGTGCTTCCTACACACACGGGCCATATCTAGTTCAACTCTGCTTAGGAAACTGACAAGAACAGTAGCTCCTCTTCAGTCCGATACACTGTACTTGCTGAGAACAGATGCGAGTGCTATTTTCACTGTGAATGGCAATTGGAGCACAATAGTGACTCGTCTTACCAGAAAACAACTCTTGCTCGTAGGACAAAAAACTGCATGTGACTCAACTCCATTTAGGACTGGGAAACAACCTCTAGCTCGCCTTACAAGAAACACACTCTGCTTTTGAGAAAAGAGCAGTATTCTACTCTTATGTGTTTCCTATAGTGCCAGAACATTGAGCTTGCTCAGAAAAAAAGAACTGTGCTTCCTACACACGGGCAATATCTAGTTCAACTCTGCTTAGAAAACTGAGAAGAACAGTAGCTCCTCTTCAGTCCAATACACTGTACTTGCTGGGAACAGATGCCAGTGCTATTTGCACTGTGTATGGCAATGGGAGCGCAATAGTAACTTTCCTTACCAGAAAACAACTCTTGCTTATAGGACCAGAAACTGCATGTGATCCAACTCCATTTAGGACTGGGAAACAAACGCTAGCTCGCCTTACAAGAAACACACTCTGCTTTAGAGAAAAGAGCACTCTTCTACTCTACTGTGTGTCCTATGGTGTCCAAACAGAGAGCTTGCTCAGAACAAAAGAACTGTGCTTCCTACACACACGGACCATATGTAGTTCAACTCTGCTTAGGAAACTGACAAGAACAGTAGCTCCTCTTCAGTCCAATACACTGTACTTGCTGAGAACAGACGCGAGTGCTATTTGCCCTGTGTATGGCAATGGGAGCGCAATAGTGACTTTCCTTACCAGAAAACAACTCTTGTTCATAGGACCAGAAACTGCATGTGATTCAACTCCATTTAGGACTGGGAAACAAACGATAGCTTGCCTTACAAAAAACACACTCTGCTTTTGAGAAAAGAGCACTCTTCTACTCTACTGTGTTTCCTATTGTGTCCGAACAGTGAGCTTGCTCAGAACAAAAGAACTGTGCTTCCTACACACACGGCCATATCTAGTTCAATTCTGCTTAGGAACCTGACAAAAACAGTAAATCCTCTTCAGTCCAATACACTGTACTTGCTGCGAACAGATGCCAGTTCTATTTGTCCTGTGTATGGCAATGGCAGCGCAATAGTGAATCTTCTTACCAGAAAACAACTCTTGCTCGTAGTACCAGAAACTGCATGGGATTCAACTCCATTTAGGACAGTGGAACAAACGCTAGCTCGCCTTACAAGAAACACACTCTGCTTTTGAGAAAAGAGCACTCTTCTACTCTACTGTGTTTCCTATGGGGTCCAAACAGTGAGCTTGCTCAGAACAAAAGAACTGTGCTTCCTACACACAAGGACCATATGTAGTTCAACTCTGCTTAGGAAACTGACAAGAAAAGTAGCTCCTCTTCAGTCCAATACACTGTACTTGCTGGGAACAGAAGCGAGGGCTATTTGCACTGTGTATGGCATTTGGAGCACAATAGTGACTCTTCTTACCAGAAAACAACTCTTGCTCGTAGGACCAAAAACTGTCTGTGACTCAACTCCTTTTAGGACTGGGAAACAAACGCGAGCTCGCATTACAAGAAACACACTCTGCTTTTGAGAAAAGAGCAGTATTCTACTCTAATGTGTTTCCTATAGGGCCAGACCATTGAGCTTGCTCAGAAAAAAAGAACTGTGCTTCCTACACACACGGGCAATATCTAGTTCAACTCTGCTTAGGAAACTGAGAAGAACGGTAGCTCCTCTTCAGTCCAATACACTGTACTTGCTGGGAACAGATGCCAGTGCTATTTGCACTGTGTATGGCAATGGGAGCGCAATAGTAATTTTCCTTACCAGAAAACAACTCTTGCTTATAGGACCAGAAACTGCATGTGATTCAACTCCATTTATGACTGGGAAACAAACGCTAGCTCGCCTTACAAGAAACACACTCTGCTTTAGAGAAAAGAGCAGTATTCTACTCTAATGTGTTTCCTATGGGGTCCAAACAGAGAGCTTGCTCAGAACAAAAGAACTGTGCTTCCTACACACACGGACCATATGTAGTTCAACTCTGCTTAGGAAACTGATAAGAACAGTAGCTCCTCTTCATTCCAATACACTGTACTTTCTGGGAACAGACGCGAGTGCTATTTGCACTGTGTATGGCAATGAGAGCACAATAGTGACTTTCCTTACCAGAAAACAACTCTTGCTCGTAGAACCAGAAACTGCATGTGATTCCACTCCATTTAGGACTGGGAAACAAACGCTAGCTTGCCTTACAAGAAACACACTCTGCTTTTGAGAAAAGAGCACTCTTCTACTCTACTGTGTTTCCTTTTGGGTCCGAACATTGAGCTTGCTCAGAAGAAAAGAACTGTGCTTCCTACACACACGGGCCATATCTTGTTCAATTCTGCTTAGTAACCTGACAAGAACAGTAGATCCTCTTCAGTCCGAAACACTGTAGTTGCTGCGAACAGATGCCAGTGCTATTTGTCCTGTGTATGGCAATGGCAGTGCAATAGTGAATCTTCTTACCAGAAAACAACTCTTGCTCGTAGTACCAGAAACTGCATGGGATTCAACTCCATTTAGGACTGTGGAAAAAACGCTAGCTTGCCTTACAAGAAACACACTCTGCTTTAGAGAAAAGAGCACTCTTCTACTCTACTGTGTTTCCTATTGGCTCCAAACAGTGAGCTTGCTCAGAACAAAGAACTGTGCTTCCTACACACACGGATATTATCTAGTTCAACTCTGCCTAGGAAACTGACAAGAACAGTAGCACCTATTCAGTCCAATACACTGTACTTGCTGGGAACAGACGAAGTGCTATTTGCACTGTGTGTGGCAAAGGGAGCGCAATGTGACTTTCCTTACCAGAAAACAACTCTAGTTCGTAGGACCAGAAACTGCTTGTGATTCAACTCCGTTTAGGACTAGGAAACAAACGCTAGCTTGCCTTACAAGAAACACACTCTGGTTTTGAGAAAAGAGCACTCTTCTACTCTACTGTGTTTCCTATGGGGTCTGAACAGTGAGCTTGCTCAGAACAAAAGAACTGTGCTTCCTACACACACGGCCATAACTAGTTCAATTCTGCTTAGGAACCTGACAAGAACAGTAGATCCTCTTCAGTCCAATACACTGTACTTGCTGGGAACAGACGCCAGTGCTATTTGTCCTGTGTATGTCAATGGCAGCGCAATAGTGTCTATTCTTACCATAAAACAACTCTTGCTCGTAGAACTAGAAACTGCATGTGATTCCACTCCATTTAGGACTGGGAAAAAAACGCTAGCTCGCCTTACAAGAAACACACTCTGCTTTTGAGAAAAGAGCACTCTTCTACTCTACGGTGTTTCCTATGGGGTCCAAACAGTGACCTTGCTCAGAACAAAAGAACTGTACTTCCTACACACATGGACCATATCTAGTTCAACACTGCTTAGGAAACTGACAAGAGCAGTAGCTCCTCTTCAGTCCAATACACTGTACTTGCTGGGAAAAGACGCGAGTGCTATTTGCCCTGTGTATGGCAATGGGAGCGCAATAGTGACTTTCCTTACCAGAAAACAACTCTTGTTCATAGGACCAGAAACTGCATGTGATTCAACTCCATTTAGGACTGGGAAACAAACGAGAGCTTGTCTTACAAAAACAGACTCTGCTTTTGAGAAAACAGCACTCTTCTACTCTACTGTGTTTCCTATGGGGTCCGAACAGTGAGCTTGCTCAGAACAAAAGAACTGTGCTTCCTACACACACGGCCATATCTAGTTCAACTCTGCTTAGGAAACTGACAAGAGCAGTAGCTCCTCTTCAGTCCAATACACTGTACTTGCTGGGAACTGACGCGAGTGCTATTTGCACTGTGTATGGCATTTGGAGCGCAATAGTGACTCTTCTTACCAGAAAACAACTCTTGCTCGTAGGACCAAAAACTGTCTGTGACTCAACTCCTTTTAGGACTGGGAAACAAACGCGAGCTCGCCTTACAAGAAACACACTCTGCTTTAGAGAAAAGAGCACTCTTCTACTCTACTGTGTTTCCTATAGGGCCAGAAAAGTGAGCTTGCTCAGAACAAAAGAACTGTGCTTTCTACACACACGGGCCATATCTAGTTCAACTCTGCTTAGGAAACTGACAAGAACAGTAGCTCCTCTTCAGTCTGATACACTGTACTTGCTGAGAACAGATGCGAGTGCTATTTGCTCTGTGAAAGGCAATTGGAGCACAATAGTGACTCGTCTTACCAGAAAACAACTCTTGCTCGTAGGACAAAAAACTGCATGTGACTCAACTCCATTTATTACTGGGAAACAAACTCTAGCTCGCCTTACAAGAAACACACTCTGCTTTTGAGAAAAGAGCAGTATTCTACTCTTATGTGTTTCCTATAGGGCCAGAACATTGAGCTTGCTCAGAAAAAAAGAACTGTGCTTCCTACACACGGGCAATATCTAGTTCAACTCTGCTTAGGAAACTGAGAAGAACGGTAGCTCCTCTTCAGTCCAATACACTGTACTTGCTGGGAACAGATGCCAGTGCTATTTGCACTGTGTATGGCAATGGGAGCGCAATAGTAACTTTCCTTACCAGAAAACAACTCTTGCTTATAGGACCAGAAACTGCATGTGATTCAACTCCATTTATGACTGGGAAACAAACGCTAGCTCGCCTTACAAGAAACACACTCTGCTTTAGAGAAAAGAGTACTCTTGTACTCTACTGTGTTTCCTATGGGGTCCAAACAGAGAGCTTGCTCAGAACAAAAGAACTCTGCTTCCTACACACACGGACCATATGTAGTTCAACTCTGCTTAGGAAACTGACAAGAACAGTAGCTCCTCTTCAGTCCAATACACTGTACTTGCTGGGAACAGACGCGAGTGCTATTTGCACTGTGTATGGCAATGGGAGCGCAATAGTGACTTTCCCTACCAGAAAACAACTCTTGCTCGTAGGACAAAAAACTGCATGTGACTCAACTCCATTTAGGACTGGGAAACAAACTCTAGCTCGCCTTACAAGAAACATACTCTGCTTTTGAGAAAAGAGCAGTATTCTACTCTAATGTGTTTCCTATGGGGTCCAAACAGAGAGCTTGCTCAGAACAAAAGAACTGTGCTTCCTACACACACGGACCATATGTAGTTCACCTCTGCTTAGGAAACTGATAAGAACAGTAGCTCCTCTTCATTCCAATACACTGTACTTTCTGGGAACAGACGCGAGTGCTATTTGCACTGTGTATGGCAATGAGAGCACAATAGTGACTTTCCTTACCAGAAAACAACTCTTGCTCGTAGAACCAGAAACTGCATGTGATTCCACTCCATTTAGGACTGGGAAACAAACGCTAGCTTGCCTTACAAGAAACACACTCTGCTTTTGAGAAAAGAGCACTCTTCTACTCTACTGTGTTTCCTTTTGGGTCCGAACATTGAGCTTGCTCAGAAGAAAAGAACTGTGCTTCCTACACACACGGGCCATATCTAGTTCAATTCTGCTTAGTAACCTGACAAGAACAGTAGATCCTCTTCAGTCCGAAACACTGTAGTTGCTGCGAACAGATGCCAGTGCTATTTGTCCTGTGTATGGCAATGGCAGTGCAATAGTGAATCTTCTTACCAGAAAACAACTCTTGCTCGTAGTACCAGAAACTGCTTGGGATTCAACTCCATTTAGGACTGTGGAAAAAACGCTAGCTTGCCTTACAAGAAACACACTCTGCTTTAGAGAAAAGAGCACTCTTCTACTCTACTGTGTTTCCTATTGGCTCCAAACAGTGAGCTTGCTCAGAACAAAGAACTGTGCTTCCTACACACACGGATATTATCTAGTTCAACTCTGCCTAGGAAACTGACAAGAACAGTAGCACCTATTCAGTCCAATACACTGTACTTGCTGGGAACAGACGAAGTGCTATTTGCACTGTGTGTGGCAAAGGGAGCGCAATGTGACTTTCCTTACCAGAAAACAACTCTAGTTCGTAGGACCAGAAACTGCTTGTGATTCAACTCCGTTTAGGACTAGGAAACAAACGCTAGCTTGCCTTACAAGAAACACACTCTGGTTTTGAGAAAAGAGCACTCTTCTACTCTACTGTGTTTCCTATGGGGTCTGAACAGTGAGCTTGCTCAGAACAAAAGAACTGTGCTTCCTACACACACGGCCATAACTAGTTCAATTCTGCTTAGGAACCTGACAAGAACAGTAGATCCTCTTCAGTCCAATACACTGTACTTGCTGGGAACAGACGCCAGTGCTATTTGTCCTGTGTATGTCAATGGCAGCGCAATAGTGTCTATTCTTACCATAAAACAACTCTTGCTCGTAGAACCAGAAACTGCATGTGATTCCACTCCATTTAGGACTGGGAAAAAAACGCTAGCTCGCCTTACAAGAAACACACTCTGCTTTTGAGAAAAGAGCACTCTTCTACTCTACGGTGTTTCCTATGGGGTCCAAACAGTGACCTTGCTCAGAACAAAAGAACTGTACTTCCTACACACATGGACCATATCTAGTTCAACACTGCTTAGGAAACTGACAAGAGCAGTAGCTCCTCTTCAGTCCAATACACTGTACTTGCTGGGAACTGACGCGAGTGCTATTTGCACTGTGTATGGCATTTGGAGTGCAATAGTGACTCTTCTTACCAGAAAACAACTCTTGCTCGTAGGACCAAAAACTGTCTGTGACTCAACTCCTTTTAGGACTGGGAAACAAACGCGAGCTCGCCTTACAAGAAACACACTCTGCTTTTGAGAAAAGAGCAGTATTCTACTCTTATGTGTTTCCTATAGGGCCAGAACATTGAGCTTGCTCAGAAAAAAAGAACTGTGCTTCCTACACAAACGGGCAATATCTAGTTCAACTCTGCTTAGGAAACTGAGAAGAACGGTAGCTCCTCTTCAGTCCAATACACTGTACTTGCTGGGAACAGATGCCAGTGCTATTTGCACTGTGTATGGCAATGGGAGCGCAATAGTAACTTTCCTTACCAGAAAACAACTCTTGCTTATAGGACCAGAAACCGCATGTGATTCAACTCCATTTATGACTGGGAAACAAACGCTAGGTCGCCTTACAAGAAACACACTCTGCTTTAGAGAAAAGAGTACTCTTGTACTCTACTGTGTTTCCTATGGGGTCCAAACAGAGAGCTTGCTCAGAACAAAAGAACTCTGGTTCCTACACACACGGACCATATGTAGTTCAACTCTGCTTAGGAAACTGACAAGAACAGTAGCTCCTCTTCAGTCCAATACACTGTACTTGCTGGGAACAGACGCGAGTGCTATTTGCACTGTGTATGGCAATGGGAGCGCAATAGTGACTTTCCCTACCAGAAAACAACTCTTGCTCGTAGGACAAAAAACTGCATGTGACTCAACTCCATTTAGGACTGGGAAACAAACTCTAGCTCGCCTTACAAGAAACATACTCTGCTTTTGAGAAAAGAGCAGTATTCTACTCTAATGTGTTTCCTATGGGGTCCAAACAGTGAGCTTGCTCAGAACAAAAGAACTGTGCTTCCTACACACACGGACCATATGTAGTTCACCTCTGCTTAGGAAACTGATAAGAACAGTAGCTCCTCTTCATTCCAATACACTGTACTTGCTGGGAACAGACGCGAGTGCTATTTGCACTGTGTATGGCAATGAGAGCACAATAGTGACTTTCCTTACCAGAAAACAACTCTAGCTCGTAGGACCAGAAACTGCATGTGATTCAACTCCATTTAGGACTGGGAAACAAACGATAGCTTGCCTTACAAAAAACACACTCTGCTTTTGAGAAAAGAGCACTCTTCTACTCTACTGTGTTTCCTATTGGGTCCGAACAGTGAGCTTGCTCAGAACAAAAGAACTGTGCTTCCTACACACACGGCCATATCTAGTTCAATTCTGCTTAGGAACCTGACAAAAACAGTAGATCCTCTTCAGTCCAATACACTGTACTTGCTGCGAACAGATGCCAGTTCTTTTTGTCCTGTGTATGGCAATGGCAGCACAATAGTGAATCTTCTTACCAGAAAACAACTCTTGCTCGTAGTACCAGAAACTGCATGGGATTCAACTCCATTTAGGACAGCGGAACAAACGCTAGCTCTCCTTACAAGAAACACACTCTGCTTTAGAGAAAAGAGCACTCTTCTACTCTACTGTGTTTCCTATGGGGTCCAAACAGTGAGCTTGCTCATAACAATAGAACTGTGCTTCCTACACACAAGGACCATATGTAGTTCAACTCTGCTTAGGAAACTGACAAGAACAGTAGCTCCTATTCAGTCCAATACACTGTACTTGCTGGGAAAAGACGCGAGTGCTATTTGCCCTGTGTACGGCAATGAGAGCACAATAGCGACTTTCCATACGAGAAAACAGCTCTTGTTCGTAGGACCAGAAACTGCATGTGATTCAACTCCATTTAGGACTGGGAAACAAACGAGAGCTTGTCTTACAAAAACACACTCTGCTTTTGAGAAAACAGCACTCTTCTACGCTACTGTGTTTCCTATGGGGTCCGAACAGTGAGCTTGCTCAGAACAAAAGAACTGTCCTTCCTACACACACGGCCATATCTAGTTCAACTCTGCTTAGGAAACTGACAAGAGCAGTAGCTCCTCTTCAGTCCAATACACTGTACTTGCTGGGAACAGAAGCGAGTGCTATTTGCACTGTGTATGGCATTTGGAGCACAATAGTGACTCTTCTTACCAGAAAACAACTCTTGCTCGTAGGACCAAAAACTGTCTGTGACTCAACTCCTTTTAGGACAGGGAAACAAACGCGAGCTCGCCTTACAAGAAACACACTCTGCTTTAGAGAAAAGAGCAGTATTCTACTCTACTGTGTTTCCTATACGGCCAGAAAAGTGAGCTTGCTCAGAACAAAAGAACTGTGCTTCCTACACACACGGGCCATATCTAGTTCAACTCTGCTTAGGAAACTGACAAGAACAGTAGCTCCTCTTCAGTCCGATACACTGTACTTGCTGGGAACAGATGCCAGTGCTATTTGCACTGTGTATGGCAAGGGGAGCGCAATAGTAACTTTCCTTACCAGAAAACAACTCTTGCTTATAGGACCAGAAACTGCATGTGATTCAACTCCATTTATGACTGGGAAACAAACGCTAGCTCGCCTTAAAAGAAACACACTCTGCTTTTGAGAAAAGAGCACTCTTCTACTCTACTGTGTTTCCTATAGGGCCAGAACAGTGAGCTTGCTCAGAACATAATAACTGTGCTTCCTAAACACACGGGCCATATCTAGTTCAACTCTGCTTAGGAAACTGACAAGAACAGTAGCTCCTCTTCAGTCCGATACACTGTACTTGCTGGAACAGACGCGAGTGCTATTTGCACTGTGTATGTCAAAGGGAGTGCAATAGTGACTTTCCTTACAAGAAAACAACTCTAGCTCGTAGGACCAGAAACTGCATGTGATTCAACTCCATTTAGGACTGGGAAACAAACGATAGCTTGCCTTACAAAAAACACACTCTGCTTTTGAGAAAAGAGCACTCTTCTACTCTACTGTGTTTCCTATTGGGTCCGAACAGTGAGCTTGCTCAGAACAAAAGAACTGTGCTTCCTACACACACGGCCATATCTAGTTCAATTCTGCTTAGGAACCTGACAAGAATGGTAGATCCTCTTTAGTCCAATACACTGTACTTGCTGCGAACAGATGCCAGTTCTATTTGTCCTGTGTATGGCAATGGCAGCGCAATAGTGAATCTTCTTACCAGAAAACAACTCTTGCTCGTAGTACCAGAAACTGCATGGGATTCAACTCCACTTAGGACAGTGGAATGAACGCTAGCTCGCCTTACAAGAAACACACTCTGCTTTAGAAAAAAGAGCACTCTTCTACTCTACTGTGTTTCCTCTGGGGTCCAAACAGTGAGCTTGCTCAGAACAAAGAACTGTCCTTCCTACACACATGGACCATATCTAGTTCAACTCTGCTTAGGAAACTGATAAGAACAGTAGCTCCTCTTCAGTCCCATACACTGTACTTGCTGGAAACAGACGCGAGTGCTATTTGCACTGTGTATGGCAAAGGGAGCACAATAGTGACTTTCCTTACCAGAAAACAACTCTTGCTCGTAGGACCACACACTACATGTGATTCAACGCCATTTAGGACTGGGAAACAAATGCTAGCTCGCCTTACAAGAAACACACTCTGCTTCTGAGAATAGAGCACTCTTCTACTCTACTGTGTTTCCTATGGGGTCCAAACAGTGAGCTTGCTCAGAACAAAAGAACTGTGCTTCCTACACACACGGCCATATCTAGTTCAATTCTGCTTAGGAACCTGACAAGAACAGTAGATCCTCTTCAGTCCGATACACTGTACTTGCTGCGAACAGATGCCAGTGCTATTTGTCCTGTGTATGGCAATGGCAGCGCAAGAGTGAATCTTCTTACCAGAAAACAACTCTTGCTCGTAGTACCAGAAACTGCATGGGATTCAACTCCATTTAGGACAGCGGAACGAACGCTAGCTCGCCTTACAAGAAACACACTCTGTTTAGAGAAAAGAACACTCTTCTACTCTACTGTGTTTCCTATGGGTTCCAAACAGTGAGCTTGCTCAGAACAAAAAACTGTGCTTCCTACACACATGGACCATATCTAGTTCAACTCTGCTTAGGAAACTGATAAGAACAGTAGCTCCTCTTCAGTCCCATACACTGTACTTGCTGGAAACAGACGCGAGTGCTATTTGCACTGTGTGTGGCAAAGGGAGCGCAATGTGACTTTCCTTACCAGAAAACAACTCTTGTTCGTAGGACCAGAAACTGCTTGTGATTCAACTCCGTTTAGGACTAGGAAACAAACGCTAGCTTGCCTTACAAGAAACACACTCTGGTTTTGAGAAAAGAGCACTCTTCTACTCTACTGTGTTTCCTATGGGGTCTGAACAGTGAGCTTGCTCAGAACAAAAGAACTGTGCTTCCTACACACACGGCCATAACTAGTTCAATTCTACTTAGGAACCTGACAAGAACAGTAGATCCTCTTCAGTCCAATACACTGTACTTGCTGGGAACAGACGCCAGTGCTATTTGTCCTGTGTATGGCAATGGCAGCGCAATAGTGACTATTCTTACCATAAAACAACTCTTGCTCGTAGAACCAGAAACTGCATGTGATTCCACTCCATTTAGGACTGGGAAACAAACGCTAGCTCGCCTTACAAGAAACACACTCTGCTTTTGAGAAAAGAGCACTCTTCTACTCTACGGTGTTTCCTATGGGATCCAAACAGTGACCTTGCTCAGAACAAAAGAACTGTACTTCCTACACACATGGACCATATCTAGTTCAACTCTGCTTAGGAAACTGACAAGAGCAGTAGCTCCTCTTCAGTCCAATACACTGTACTTGCTGGGAAAAGACGCGAGTGCTATTTGCCCTGTGTATGGCAATGGGAGCGCAATAGTGACTTTCCTTACGAGAAAACAACTCTTGTTCGTAGGACCAGAAACTGCATGTGATTCAACTCCATTTAGGACTGGGAAACAAACGAGAGCTTGTCTTACAAAAACACACTCTGCTTTTGAGAAAACAGCACTCTTCTACTCTACTGTGTTTCCTATGGGGTCCGAACAGTGAGCTTGCTCAGAACAAAAGAACTGTGCTTCCTACACACACGGCCATATCTAGTTCAACTCTGCTTAGGAAACTGACAAGAACAGTAGCTCCTCTTCAGTCCGATACACTGTACTTGCTGAGAACAGATGCGAGTGCCATTTGCACTGTGAATGGCAATTGGAGCACAATAGTGACTCGTCTTACCAGAAAACAACTCTTGCTCATAGGACAAAAAACTGCATGTGACTCAACTCCATTTAGGACTGGGAAACAAACTCTAGCTCGCCTTACAAGAAACACACTCTGCTTTTGAGAAAAGAGCAGTATTCTACTCTTATGTGTGTCCTATAGGGCCAGAATATTGAGCTTGCTCAGAAAAAAAGAACTGTGCTTCCTACACACACGGGCAATATCTAGTTCAACTCTGCTTAGGAAACTGAGAAGAACAGTAGCTCCTCTTCAGTCCAATACACTGTACTTGCTGGGAACAGATGCCAGTGCTATTTGCACTGTGTATGGCAATGGGAGCGCAATAGTAACTTTCCTTACCAGAAAACAACTCTTGCTTACAGGACCAGAAACTGCATGTGATCCAACTCCATTTATGACTGGGAAACAAACGCTAGCTCGCCTTACAAGAAAAACACTCTGCTTTAGAGAAAAGAGCACTCTTGTACTCTACTGTGTTTCCTATGGGGTCCAAACAGAGAGCTTGCTCAGAACAAAAGAACTGTGCTTCCTACACACACGGACCATATGTAGTTCAACTCTGCTTAGGAAACTAACAAGAACAGTAGCTCCACTTCAGTCCAATACACTGTACTTGCTGAGAACAGACGCGAGTGCTATTTGCACTGTGTATGGCAATGAGAGCGCAATAGTGACTTTCCTTACCAGAAAACAACTCTTGCACGTAGGACAAAAAACTGCATGTGATTCAACGCCATTTAGGACTGGGAAACAAATGCTAGCTCGCCTTACAAGAAACACACTCTGCTTTTGAGAAAAGAGCACTCTTCTACTCTACTGTGTTTCCTATGGGGTCCAAACAGTGAGCTTGCTCAGAACAAAAAAACTGTGCTTCCTACACACATGGACCATATCTAGCTCAACTCTGCTTATGAAACTGACAAGAACAGCAGCTCCTCTTCAGTCCGATACACTGTACTTGCTGGGAACAGACGCGAGTGCTATTTGCACTGTGTATGATAAAGGGAGCGCAATAGTGACTTTCCTTACCAGAAAACAACTCTAGCTCGTAGGACCAGAAACTGCATGTGATTCAACTCCATTTAGGACTGGGAAACAAACGATAGCTTGCCTTACAAAAAACACACTCTGCTTTTGAGAAAAGAGCACTCTTCTACTCTACTGTGTTTCCTATTGGGTCCGAACAGTGAGCTTGCTCAGAACAAAAGAACTGTGCTTCCTACACACACGGCCATATCTAGTTCAATTCTGCTTAGGAACCTGACAAGAACAGTAGATCCTCTTCAGTCCAATACACTGTACTTGCTGCGAACAGATGACAGTTCTATTTGTCCTGTATATGGCAATGGCAGCACAATAGTGAATCTTCTTACCAGAAAACAACTCTTGCTCGTAGTACCAGAAACTGCATGGGATTCAACTCCATTTAGGACAGCGGAACAAACGCTAGCTCTCCTTATAAGAAACACACTCGGCTTTAGAAAAAAGAGCACTCTTCTACTCTACTGTGTTTCCTATGGGGTCCAAACAGTGAGCTTGCTCAGAACAAAAGAACTGTGCTTCCTACACACAAGGACCATATGTAGTTCAACTATGCTTAGGAAACTGACAAGAGCAGTATCTCCTCTTCAGTCCAATACACTGTACTTTCTGGGAACAGAAGCGAGTGCTATTTGCACTGTGTATGGCATTTTGAGCACAATAGTGACTCTTCTTACCAGAAAACAACTCTTGCTCGTAGGACCAAAAACTGTCTGTGACTCAACTCCTTTTAGGACTGGGAAACAAACGCGAGCTCGCCTTACAAGAAACACACTCTGCTTTAGAGAAAAGAGCACTCTTCTACTCTACTGTGTTTCCTATAGGGCCAGAACAGTGAGCTTGCTCAGAACAAAAGAACTGTGCTTCCTACACACACGGGCCATATCTAGTTCAACTCTGCTTAGGAAATTGACAAGAACAGTAGCTCCTCTTCAGTCCGATACACTGTACTTGCTGAGAACAGATGCGAGTGCTATTTTCACTGTGAAAGGCAATTGAAGCACAATAGTGACTCGTCTTACCAGAAAACAACTCTTGCTCGTAGGACAAAAAACTGCATGTGACTCAACTCCATTTAGGACTGGGAAACAAACTCTAGCTCGCCTTACAAGAAACACACTCTGCTTTAGAGAAAAGAGCACTCTTCTACTCTACTGTGTTTCCTCTGGGGTCCAAACAGTGAGCTTGCTCAGAACAAAGAACTGTGCTTCCTACACACATGGACCATATCTAGTTCAACTCTGCTTAGGAAACTGATAAGAACAGTAGCTCCTCTTCAGTCTCATACACTGTACTTGCTGGAAACAGACGCGAGTGCTATTTGCACTCTGTATGGCAAAGGGAGCGCAATAGTGACTTTCCTTACCAGAAAACAACTCTTGCTCGTAGGACCACACACTACATGTGATTCAACACCATTTAGGACTGGGAAACAAATGCTAGCTAGCCTTACAAGAAACACACTCTGCTTCTGAGAATAGAGCACTCTTCTACTCTACTGTGTTTCCTATGTGGTCTGAACAGTGAGCTTGCTCAGAACAAAAGAACTGTGCTTCCTACACACACGGCCATAACTAGTTCAATTCTGCTTAGGAACCTGACAAGAACAGTAGATCCTCTTCAGTCCTATACACTGTACTTGCTGGGAACAGACGCCAGTGCTATTTGTCCTGTGTATGGCAATGGCAGCGCAATAGTGACTATTCTTA
>NW_026738135.1:0-24685 GCF_949786415.1 Peromyscus eremicus
GGGAAACAAATGCTAACTCACCCTACAAGAAACACACTCTGCTTTAGAGAAAAGAGCACTCTTCTACTCTACTGTGTTTCCTATGAGGTCCGAACAGTGAGCTTGCTCAGAACAAAAGAACTGTGCTTCCTACACACACGGGGTATATCTAGTTCAACTCTGCTTAGGAAACTGAGAAGAACAGTAGCTCCTCTTCAGTCCAATACCCTGTACTTGCTGGGAACAGACACGAGTGCTATTTGTCCTGTGTATGGCAATGGGAGCGCAATAGTGATTCTTCTTACCATAAAACAACTCTTGCTCGTAGGACCAGAAACTGCATGTAATTCAACTCCATTTAGGACTGGGAAAGAAACGCTAGCTCGCCTTACAAGAAACACACTCTGCTTTAGAGAAAAGAGCACTCTTCTACTCTACTGTGTTTCCTAAGAGGTCCAAACAGTGAGCTTGCTCAGAACAAAAGAACTGTGCTTCCTACACACACGGGCCATATCTAGTTCAACTCTGCTTAGGAACCTGACAAGAACAGTAGCTCCTCTTCAGTCCAATACACTGTACTTGCGGGGAACAGACACGAGTGCTATTTGCACTGTGTATGGCAATGGGAGCGCAATAGTGACTCTTCTTACCAGAAAAAAACTCTTGCTCGTAGGACCAGAAACTGCACGGGATTCAATTCCATTTCTGACTGGGAAACAAACACTAGCTCGCCTTTCAAGAAACGCACTCTGCTTTTGAGAAAAGAGCACTCTTCTACTCTACAGTGTTTCCTATGGGGTCCGAACAGTGAGCTTGCTAAGAACAAATGAACTGTGCTTCCTACACACACGGGCCATATCTAGTTATACTCTGCTTAGGAAACTGACAAGAACAGTAGCTGCTCTTCAGTCCAATACACCGTACTTGCTGGGAACAGACGCCAGTGCTATTTGTACTGTGTATGACAATGGGAGCGTAATAGTGACTCTTCTTACCAGAAAAAAACTCTTGCTCGTAGGACCAGAAACGGCATGGGATTCAACTCCATTTTTGACTGAGAAGCAAATACTAGCTTGCCTTTCAAGAAACACAATTTAATTTTGAGAAAAGAGCACTCATCTACTCTACTGTGTTTCCTATGGTGTCCGCACAGTGTGCTTTCTCAGAACAAAAGAACTGTGCTTCCTACACACACGAGCCATATCTCGTTCAACTCCTTTTAGGAAAATGACAAGAAGAGTAGCTCCTCTTCAGTCCAATACACTGTACTTGCTGGCAACAGACGCGAGTGCTATTTGCACTATGTATGGCAATGGGAGCGCAATAGTGACTTTCCTTACCAGAAAACAACTCTTGCTCATAGGACCAGAAATTGGATGTGATTCAACTCCATTTAGGACTGGGAAACAAACGCTAGCTCGCCTTACAGGAAACACACTCTGCTTTTGAGAAAAGAGCACTCTTCTACTCTACTGTGTTTCCTATAGGGCCAGAACAGTGAGCTTGAACAGAACAGGAGAACTGTGCTTCCTACACACACGGCCATTTCTAGTTCAATTATGCTTAGAAAACTGAAAAGAACAGTAGATCCTCTTCAGTCCAATACACTGTACATGCTGGGAACAGATGACAGTGCTATTTGCCCTGTGTATGACAATGGGAGCGCAATAGTGACTCTTCTTACCAGAAAACAACTCTTGCTCGTAGGACCACAAACTGCATGGGATTCAACTCCATTTAGTACTGGGTAACAAACGCTATCTCACCTTACAAGAAACACACTCTGCTTTTGAGAAAAGAGCACGCTTCTACTCTACTGTGTTTCCTATGGGGTCCGAACAGTGAGCTTGCTCAGAACAAAAGAACTGTGCTTCCTAAACACTTGGGCCATATCTAGTTCAACTCTGCTTAGGAAACTGACAAGAACAGTAGCTGCTCTTCAGTCCAATACACTGTACTTGCTGGGAACAGACGCGAGTGCTATTTGCACTGTGTATGGCAATGGGAGCACAATAGTGACTCTTCTTACCAGAAAACAACTCGTGCTCGTAGGACCACAAACTGCATGGGATTCAACTGCATTTCTGACTGGGAAACAAACACTAACTCGCCTTTCCAGAAACACAATCAAATTTTGAGAAGAGAGCACTCATCTACTCTACTGTGTTTCCTATGATGTCCGCACAGTGAGCTTTCTCAGAACAAAAGAAGTGTGCTTCCTACACACATGGGCCATATCTGGTTCAACTCCTCTTAGGAAACTGACAAGAACAGTAGCTCCTCTTCGGTCCAATACACTGTACTTGCTGGGAACAGACGCGACTGCTATTTGCACTGTGTATGGCAAAGGGAGCACAATAGTGACTTTCCTTAAGAGAAAACAACTCTTGTTGGTAGGACCAAAAACTGCATGTGATTCAACTCCATTTAGGACTGGAAACAAACGCTAGCTCGCCTTACAAGAAACACACTCTGCTTTTGAGAAAAGAGCACTCTTCTACTCTACTGTGTTTCCTACAGGGCCAGAACAGAGAGCTTGCTCAGAACAAAAGAACTGTGCTTCCTACATACACGGCCATAACTAGTTCAATTCTGCTTAGGAACCTGACAAGAACAGTAGGTTCTCTTCAGTGTAATACACCGTACATGCTGGGAACCGACGCCAGTGCTATTTGCCCTGTGTATGACAATGGGAGCGCAATATTGACTCTTCTTACCAGAAAACAACTCTTGCTCGTAGGACCAGAAACTGCATGTGATTCAACTCCATTTAGGACTGGGAAAAAAACGCTAGCTCGCCTTACAAGAAACACACTCTGCTTTTGAGAAAAGAGCACTCTTCTACTCTACTGTGTTTCCTATGTGTTCCGCACAGTGAGCTTGCTCAGAACAAAAGAACTGTGCTTCCTACACACACGGGCCGTATCTAGTTCAACTCTGCTTAGAAAACTGACAAGAACAGCAGCTGCTCTTCATTCGAATACACTGTACTTGCTGGGAACAGACGCCAGTGCTATTTGCACTTGTATGGCAATGGGAGCCCAATAGTGACTCTTCTTACCAGAAAAAAATTCTTGCTCGTAGGAACAGAAACGGCATGGGATTCAACTCCATTTCTGACTGGGAAGCAAATACTAGCTCGCCTTTCAAGAAACACAATCTAATTTTGAGAAAAGAGCTCTCATCTACTCTACTGTGTTTCCGATGGTGTCCGCACAGTGTGCTTTCTCAGAACAAAAGAACTGTGCTTCCTACACATACGAGCCATATCTAGTTCAACTCTGCTTAGGAAACTGACAAGAACAGTAGCTCCTGTTCAGTCCAATACACTGTACTTGCTGGGAACAGACGCGAGTGCTCTTTGCACTATGAATGGGAATGGGAGCGCAATAGTGACTTTCCTTACCAGAAAACAACTCTTGCTCATAGGACCAGAAACTGCATGTGATTCAACTCCATTTAGGACTGGGAAACAAACGCTAGCTCGCCTTACAAGAAACACACTCTGCTTTTGAGAAAAGCGCACTCTTCTACTCTATTGTGTTTCCTACGGGGTCGGAACTGTGATCTTGCTCAGAACAAAAGACCTGTGCTTCCTACACACACGGGCCATATCTATTTCAACTCTGCTTAGGAAACTGACAAGAACAGAAGCTTCTCTTCAGTCCAATACACTGTACATGCTGGGAACAGATGCCGGTGCTATTTGCCCTGTGTATGACAATGGGAGCGCAATAGTGACTCTTCTTACCATAAAACATCTCTTGCTCGTAGGACCAGAAACTGCATGTGATTCAACTACATTTTGGACTGGGAAACAAATGCTAACTCACCCTACAAGAAACACACTCTGCTTTAGAGAAAAGAGCACTCTTCTACTCTACTGTGTTTCCTATGAGGTCCGAACAGTGAGCTTGCTCAGTACAAAAGAACTGTGCTTCCTACACACACGGGCTATATCTAGTTCAACTCTGCTTAGGAAACTGAGAAGAACAGTAGCTCCTCTTCAGTCCAATACCCTGTACTTGCTGGGAACAGACACGAGTGCTATTTGTCCTGTGTATGGCAATGGGAGCGCAATAGTGATTCTTCTTACCATAAAACAACTCTTGCTCGTAGGACCAGAAACTGCATGTAATTCAACTCCATTTAGGACTGGGAAAGAAACGCTAGCTCGCCTTACAAGAAACACACTCTGCTTTAGAGAAAAGAGCACTCTTCTACTCTACTGTGTTTCCTAAGAGGTCCAAACAGTGAGCTTGCTCAGAACAAAAGAACTGTGCTTCCTACACACACGGGCCATATCTAGTTCAACTCTGCTTAGGAACCTGACAAGAACAGTAGCTCCTCTTCAGTCCAATACACTGTACTTGCTGGCAACAGACGCGAGTGCTATTTGCACTATGTATGGCAATGGGAGCGCAATAGTGACTTTCCTTACCAGAAAACAACTCTTGCTCATAGGACCAGAAATTGGATGTGATTCAACTCCATTTAGGACTGGGAAACAAACGCTAGCTCGCCTTACAAGAAACACACTCTGCTTTTGAGAAAAGCGCACTCTTCTACTCTACAGTGTTTCCTATGGGGTCCGAACAGTGAGCTTGCTAAGAACAAATGAACTGTGCTTCCTACACACACGGGCCATATCTAGTTATACTCTGCTTAGGAAACTGACAAGAACAGTAGCTGCTCTTCAGTCCAATACACCGTACTTGCTGGGAACAGACGCCAGTGCTATTTGTACTGTGTATGACAATGGGAGCGTAATAGTGACTCTTCTTACCAGAAAAAAACTCTTGCTCGTAGGACCAGAAACGGCATGGGATTCAACTCCATTTTTGACTGAGAAGCAAATACTAGCTCGCCTTTCAAGAAACACAATTTAATTTTGAGAAAAGAGCACTCATCTACTCTACTGTGTTTCCTATGGTGTCCGCACAGTGTGCTTTCTCAGAACAAAAGAACTGTGCTTCCTACACACACGAGCCATATCTCGTTCAACTCCTTTTAGGAAAATGACAAGAAGAGTAGCTCCTCTTCAGTCCAATACACTGTACTTGCTGGCAACAGACGCGAGTGCTATTTGCACTATGTATGGCAATGGGAGCGCAATAGTGACTTTCCTTACCAGAAAACAACTCTTGCTCATAGGACCAGAAATTGGATGTGATTCAACTCCATTTAGGACTGGGAAACAAACGCTAGCTCGCCTTACAGGAAACACACTCTGCTTTTGAGAAAAGAGCACTCTTCTACTCTACTGTGTTTCCTATAGGGCCAGAACAGTGAGCTTGAACAGAACAGGAGAACTGTGCTTCCTACACACACGGCCATTTCTAGTTCAATTATGCTTAGAAAACTGAAAAGAACAGTAGATCCTCTTCAGTCCAATACACTGTACATGCTGGGAACAGATGACAGTGCTATTTGCCCTGTGTATGACAATGGGAGCGCAATAGTGACTCTTCTTACCAGAAAACAACTCTTGCTCGTAGGACCACAAACTGCATGGGATTCAACTCCATTTAGTACTGGGTAACAAACGCTATCTCACCTTACAAGAAACACACTCTGCTTTTGAGAAAAGAGCACGCTTCTACTCTACTGTGTTTCCTATGGGGTCCGAACAGTGAGCTTGCTCAGAACAAAAGAACTGTGCTTCCTAAACACTTGGGCCATATCTAGTTCAACTCTGCTTAGGAAACTGACAAGAACAGTAGCTGCTCTTCAGTCCAATACACTGTACTTGCTGGGAACAGACGCGAGTGCTATTTGCACTGTGTATGGCAATGGGAGCACAATAGTGACTCTTCTTACCAGAAAACAACTCGTGCTCGTAGGACCACAAACTGCATGGGATTCAACTGCATTTCTGACTGGGAAACAAACACTAACTCGCCTTTCCAGAAACACAATCAAATTTTGAGAAGAGAGCACTCATCTACTCTACTGTGTTTCCTATGATGTCCGCACAGTGAGCTTTCTCAGAACAAAAGAAGTGTGCTTCCTACACACATGGGCCATATCTGGTTCAACTCCTCTTAGGAAACTGACAAGAACAGTAGCTCCTCTTCGGTCCAATACACTGTACTTGCTGGGAACAGACGCGACTGCTATTTGCACTGTGTATGGCAAAGGGAGCACAATAGTGACTTTCCTTAAGAGAAAACAACTCTTGTTGGTAGGACCAAAAACTGCATGTGATTCAACTCCATTTAGGACTGGAAACAAACGCTAGCTCGCCTTACAAGAAACACACTCTGCTTTTGAGAAAAGAGCACTCTTCTACTCTACTGTGTTTCCTACAGGGCCAGAACAGAGAGCTTGCTCAGAACAAAAGAACTGTGCTTCCTACATACACGGCCATAACTAGTTCAATTCTGCTTAGGAACCTGACAAGAACAGTAGGTTCTCTTCAGTGTAATACACCGTACATGCTGGGAACCGACGCCAGTGCTATTTGCCCTGTGTATGACAATGGGAGCGCAATATTGACTCTTCTTACCAGAAAACAACTCTTGCTCGTAGGACCAGAAACTGCATGTGATTCAACTCCATTTAGGACTGGGAAAAAAACGCTAGCTCGCCTTACAAGAAACACACTCTGCTTTTGAGAAAAGAGCACTCTTCTACTCTACTGTGTTTCCTATGTGTTCCGCACAGTGAGCTTGCTCAGAACAAAAGAACTGTGCTTCCTACACACACGGGCCGTATCTAGTTCAACTCTGCTTAGAAAACTGACAAGAACAGCAGCTGCTCTTCATTCGAATACACTGTACTTGCTGGGAACAGACGCCAGTGCTATTTGCACTTGTATGGCAATGGGAGCCCAATAGTGACTCTTCTTACCAGAAAAAAATTCTTGCTCGTAGGAACAGAAACGGCATGGGATTCAACTCCATTTCTGACTGGGAAGCAAATACTAGCTCGCCTTTCAAGAAACACAATCTAATTTTGAGAAAAGAGCTCTCATCTACTCTACTGTGTTTCCGATGGTGTCCGCACAGTGTGCTTTCTCAGAACAAAAGAACTGTGCTTCCTACACATACGAGCCATATCTAGTTCAACTCTGCTTAGGAAACTGACAAGAACAGTAGCTCCTGTTCAGTCCAATACACTGTACTTGCTGGGAACAGACGCGAGTGCTCTTTGCACTATGAATGGGAATGGGAGCGCAATAGTGACTTTCCTTACCAGAAAACAACTCTTGCTCATAGGACCAGAAACTGCATGTGATTCAACTCCATTTAGGACTGGGAAACAAACGCTAGCTCGCCTTACAAGAAACACACTCTGCTTTTGAGAAAAGCGCACTCTTCTACTCTATTGTGTTTCCTACGGGGTCGGAACTGTGATCTTGCTCAGAACAAAAGACCTGTGCTTCCTACACACACGGGCCATATCTATTTCAACTCTGCTTAGGAAACTGACAAGAACAGAAGCTTCTCTTCAGTCCAATACACTGTACATGCTGGGAACAGATGCCGGTGCTATTTGCCCTGTGTATGACAATGGGAGCGCAATAGTGACTCTTCTTACCATAAAACATCTCTTGCTCGTAGGACCAGAAACTGCATGTGATTCAACTACATTTTGGACTGGGAAACAAATGCTAACTCACCCTACAAGAAACACACTCTGCTTTAGAGAAAAGAGCACTCTTCTACTCTACTGTGTTTCCTATGAGGTCCGAACAGTGAGCTTGCTCAGAACAAAAGAACTGTGCTTCCTACACACACGGGCTATATCTAGTTCAACTCTGCTTAGGAAACTGAGAAGAACAGTAGCTCCTCTTCAGTCCAATACCCTGTACTTGCTGGGAACAGACACGAGTGCTATTTGTCCTGTGTATGGCAATGGGAGCGCAATAGTGATTCTTCTTACCATAAAACAACTCTTGCTCGTAGGACCAGAAACTGCATGTAATTCAACTCCATTTAGGACTGGGAAAGAAACGCTAGCTCGCCTTACAAGAAACACACTCTGCTTTAGAGAAAAGAGCACTCTTCTACTCTACTGTGTTTCCTAAGAGGTCCAAACAGTGAGCTTGCTCAGAACAAAAGAACTGTGCTTCCTACACACACGGGCCATATCTAGTTCAACTCTGCTTAGGAACCTGACAAGAACAGTAGCTCCTCTTCAGTCCAATACACTGTACTTGCGGGGAACAGACACGAGTGCTATTTGCACTGTGTATGGCAATGGGAGCGCAATAGTGACTCTTCTTACCAGAAAAAAACTCTTGCTCGTAGGACCAGAAACTGCACGGGATTCAATTCCATTTCTGACTGGGAAACAAACACTAGCTCGCCTTTCAAGAAACGCACTCTGCTTTTGAGAAAAGAGCACTCTTCTACTCTACAGTGTTTCCTATGGGGTCCGAACAGTGAGCTTGCTAAGAACAAATGAACTGTGCTTCCTACACACACGGGCCATATCTAGTTATACTCTGCTTAGGAAACTGACAAGAACAGTAGCTGCTCTTCAGTCCAATACACCGTACTTGCTGGGAACAGACGCCAGTGCTATTTGTACTGTGTATGACAATGGGAGCGTAATAGTGACTCTTCTTACCAGAAAAAAACTCTTGCTCGTAGGACCAGAAACGGCATGGGATTCAACTCCATTTTTGACTGAGAAGCAAATACTAGCTCGCCTTTCAAGAAACACAATTTAATTTTGAGAAAAGAGCACTCATCTACTCTACTGTGTTTCCTATGGTGTCCGCACAGTGTGCTTTCTCAGAACAAAAGAACTGTGCTTCCTACACACACGAGCCATATCTCGTTCAACTCCTTTTAGGAAAATGACAAGAAGAGTAGCTCCTCTACAGTCCAATACACTGTACTTGCTGGCAACAGACGCGAGTGCTATTTGCACTATGAATGGCAATGGGAGCGCAATAGTGACTTTCCTTACCAGAAAACAACTCTTGCTCATAGGACCAGAAATTGGATGTGATTCAACTCCATTTAGGACTGGGAAACAAACGCTAGCTCGCCTTACAGGAAACACACTCTGCTTTTGAGAAAAGAGCACACTTCTACTCTACTGTGTTTCCTATAGGGCCAGAACAGTGAGCTTGAACAGAACAGGAGAACTGTGCTTCCTACACACACGGCCATTTCTAGTTCAATTATGCTTAGAAAACTGAAAAGAACAGTAGATCCTCTTCAGTCCAATACACTGTACATGCTGGGAACAGATGACAGTGCTATTTGCCCTGTGTATGACAATGGGAGCGCAATAGTGACTCTTCTTACCAGAAAACAACTCTTGCTCGTAGGACCACAAACTGCATGGGATTCAACTCCATTTAGTACTGGGTAACAAACGCTATCTCACCTTACAAGAAACACACTCTGCTTTTGAGAAAAGAGCACGCTTCTACTCTACTGTGTTTCCTATGGGGTCCGAACAGTGAGCTTGCTCAGAACAAAAGAACTGTGCTTCCTAAACACTTGGGCCATATCTAGTTCAACTCTGCTTAGGAAACTGACAAGAACAGTAGCTGCTCTTCAGTCCAATACACTGTACTTGCTGGGAACAGAAGCGAGTGCTATTTGCACTGTGTATGGCAATGGGAGCACAATAGTGACTCTTCTTACCAGAAAACAACTCGTGCTCGTAGGACCACAAACTGCATGGGATTCAACTGCATTTCTGACTGGGAAACAAACACTAACTCGCCTTTCCAGAAACACAATCAAATTTTGAGAAGAGAGCACTCATCTACTCTACTGTGTTTCCTATGATGTCCGCACAGTGAGCTTTCTCAGAACAAAAGAAGTGTGCTTCCTACACACATGGGCCATATCTGGTTCAACTCCTCTTAGGAAACTGACAAGAACAGTAGCTCCTCTTCGGTCCAATACACTGTACTTGCTGGGAACAGACGCGACTGCTATTTGCACTGTGTATGGCAAAGGGAGCACAATAGTGACTTTCCTTAAGAGAAAACAACTCTTGGTGGTAGGACCAAAAACTGCATGTGATTCAACTCCATTTAGGACTGGAAACAAACGCTAGCTCGCCTTACAAGAAACACACTCTGCTTTTGAGAAAAGAGCACTCTTCTACTCTACTGTGTTTCCTACAGGGCCAGAACAGAGAGCTTGCTCAGAACAAAAGAACTGTGCTTCCTACATACACGGCCGTAACTAGTTCAATTCTGCTTAGGAACCTGACAAGAACAGTAGGTTCTCTTCAGTGTAATACACCGTACATGCTGGGAACCGACGCCAGTGCTATTTGCCCTGTGTATGACAATGGGAGCGCAATATTGACTCTTCTTACCAGAAAACAACTCTTGCTCGTAGGACCAGAAACTGCATGTGATTCAACTCCATTTAGGACTGGGAAAAAAACGCTAGCTCGCCTTACAAGAAACACACTCTGCTTTTGAGAAAAGAGCACTCTTCTACTCTACTGTGTTTCCTATGTGTTCCGCACAGTGAGCTTGCTCAGAACAAAAGAACTGTGCTTCCTACACACACGGGCCATATCTAGTTCAACTCTGCTTAGAAAACTGACAAGAACAGCAGCTGCTCTTCATTCGAATACACTGTACTTGCTGGGAACAGACGCCAGTGCTATTTGCACTTGTATGGCAATGGGAGCCCAATAGTGACTCTTCTTACCAGAAAAAAATTCTTGCTCGTAGGAACAGAAACGGCATGGGATTCAACTCCATTTCTGACTGGGAAGCAAATACTAGCTCGCCTTTCAAGGAACTCAATCTAATTTTGAGAAAAGAGCACTCATGCTGGGAACAGACGCGAGTGCTATTTGCACTATGTATGGGAATGGGAGCGCAATAGTGACTTTTCTTACCAGAAAACAACTCTTGCTCATAGGACCAGAAACTGTAAGTGAATCAACTCCATTTAGGACTGGGAAACAAACGCTAGCTCGCCTTACAAGAAACACACTCTGCTTTTGAGAAAAGAGCACTCTTCTACTCTACTGTGTTTCCTATAGGGCCAGAACAGTGAGCTTGATCAGAACAAGAGAACTGTGCCTCCTACACACACGGCCATATCGAGTTCAATTCTGCTTAGGAAACTGAGAAGAACAGTAGCTCCTCTTCAGTCCAATACACTGTACATGCTGGAAACAGACGCCAGTGCTATTTGCCCTGTGAATGAAAATGGGAGCACAATAGTGACTCTTCTTACCAGAAAACAACTCTTGCTCGTAGGACCAGAAACTGCATGGGATTCAACTCCATATAGGACTGGGAAAAAAACGCTAGCCCGCCTTACAAGAAACACACTCTGCTTTTGAGAAAAGAGCACTCCTCTACACTACTGTGTTTCCTATGGGGTCCGAACAGTGAGCTTCCTTAGAAAAAAATAACTGGGCTTCCTACATACACAGGCCATATCTAGTTCAACTCTGCTTAGGAAACTGACAAGAACAGTAGCTCCTCTTCAGTCCAATACACTGTACTTGCTGGGAACAGACGCGAGTTCTATTTGCACTGTGCATGGCAATGGGAACACAATAGTGATTCTTCTTACCAGAAAACATCTCTTGCTTGTAGGACCAGAAACTGCATGTGATTCAACTCCATTTAGGTCTGGGAAACAAACGCTAGCTCGCCTTACAAGAAACACACTCTGCTTTAGAGAAAAGATCACTCTTCTACTCTACTGTGTTTCCTATGGGGTTCGAACAGTGAGCATGCTCAGAACAAAAGAACTGTGCTTCCTACATACACGGCCATATCTAGTTCATTTCTGCTTAGGAACCTGAGAAGAACAGTAGATTCTCTTCAGTCCAATACACTGTACATGCTGGGAACCGACGCCAGTGCTATTTGCCCTGTGTATGACAATGGGAGCGCAATAGTGACTTTCCTTACCAGAAAACAACTCTTGCTCGTAGGATCAGAAACTGCATGTGATTAAACTCCATTTAGGACTGGGAAAAAAAAACGCTAGCTCTCCGTGCAAGAAACACACTCTGCTTTTGAGAAAAGAGCACTCTTCTACTCTACTGTGTTTCCTATAGGGGCAGAACAGTGAGATTGCACAAAACAAAAGAAGTGTGCTTCCTACACACACGGCCATATCTAGTTAATTCAGCTTAGGAAACTGACAAGAACAGTATACCCTCCACTCAAATACACTGCACATGCTGCAAACAGGCACCAGTGCTATTTGCCCTGTGTATGACAATGGGAGCGCAATAGTGTCTCTTCTTACCAGAAAACAACTCTTGCTCGTAGGACCAGAAACTGCAAGTGACTCAACTCCATTTAGGACTGGGAAACAAATGCTAGCTCGCCTTACAAGAAACACACTCTGCTTTTGAGAAAAGAGCACTCTTCTACTCTACAGTGTTTCCTATAGGGCCAGAACAGTGAACTTGCTCAGAAAAAAAGAACTGAGCTTCCTACACACACGACCATATCTAGTTCAATTCTGCTTAGGAATCTGACAAGAACAGTAGATTCTCTTCAGTCCAATACACTGTACATGCTGGGAACCGACGACAATGCTATTTGCACTGTGTATGACATTGAGAGCACAATAGTGATTCTTCTTACCAGAAAACAATGCTTGCTCGTAGGACCAGAAACTGCATGGGATTCAACTCCATTTAGGACTGGGAAACAAACGCTAGCTCGCCTACAAGAAACACACTCTGCTTTTGAAAAAAGAGCACTCATCTACTCTACTGGGTTTCCTATGGGGTCCAAACAGTGAGCTTGCTCAGAACAAAAGAACTGTGCTTCCTATACACATGGGCCATATCTAATTCAACTTTGCTTAGGTCACTGACCAGAACAGTAGCTCCTCTTCAGTCTAATACACTGTACTTGCTGGGAAGAGACGCGAGTGCTATTTGTACTCTCTATGGCAATGGGAGCGCAATAGTGACTCTTCTTACCAGAAAACAACTCTTGCTCTTAGGACCACAAACTGCATGTGACTCACCTCCATTTAGGACTGGGAAACAAACGCTAGCTCTGCTCACAAGAAACACACTCTGCTTTTGAGAAAAGAGCACTCTTCTACTCTACTGTGTTTCCTCTATGGCCAGAACAATGAGCTTGCTCAGAACAAAAGGACTGTGCTTCCTACACACACGGGCCGTATCTAATTCAATTCTGCTTAGGAAACTGACGAGAATAGTATACGCTCTTCAGTCAAATACACTGCACTTGCTGGGAACAGACACCAGTGCTATTTGCCCTGTGTATGACAAAGGGAGCGCAATAGTGACTCTTCTTACCAGAAAACAACTCTTGCTCATAGGACCAGAAACTGCATGAGACACAACTCCATTTAGGACTAGGAAAGAAACACTAGCTTGCCTTACAAGAAACACACTCTGCTTTTGAGAAAAGAGCACTCTTCTACTCTACTGTGTTTCCTATAGTGCCGGAACAGTGAACTTGCTCAGAACAAAAGAACTGTGCTTCCTACACACAGGGGCCATATCTAGTTCAACTCTGCTTAGGAAACTGACAAGAACAGTAGCTCCTCTTCAGTCCAATACTCTGTACATGCATGGAACAGATGCCAGTGCTATTTGCACTGTTTCTGGCAATGGGAGCGCAATAGTGACTCTTCTTACCAGAAAAATCTCTTGCTCGTAGGACCTGAAACTGCACGGGATTCAATTCGATTTCTGACTGGGAAACAAACACTAGCTCGCCTTTCAATAAACACACTCTGCTTTTGAGAAAAGAGCACTCTTCTACACTACTGTGTTTCCTATGGTGTCCGAACAGTGAGCTTTCTCAGAACAAAAGAACTGTGCTTTCTACACACACGTTACTTATCTAGTTCAACTCTGCTTAGGAAACTGACAAGAACAGTAGCTCCTCTTCAGTCCGATACACTGTACTTGCTGGGAACAGACACGAGTGCTATTTGCACTGTGTATGGCAATGGGAGTGCAATAGTTACTTTCCTTACCAGAAAACAACTCTTGCTCGTAGGACCAGGAATTGCATGTGATTCAACTCCATTTAGGACTGGGAAACAAACGCTAGCTCGCCTTACAAGAAACACACTCTGCTTTTGAGAAAAGAGCACTCTTCTACTCTACTGTGTTTCCTATGGGTCCGAAAAGTGAGCTTGCTCAGAACAATAGCACTGTGCTTCCTACACACACGGCCATATCTAGTTCAATTCTGCTTAGGAACCTGACAAGAACAGTAGATCCTCTTCAGTCCCATACACTGTACTTGCTGGGAACAGACGCCAGTGCTATTTGTCCTGTGTATGGCAATGGCAGCGCAATAGTGAATCTTCTTACCATAAAACAACTCTTGCTCGTAGAACCAGAAACTGCATGTGATTCCACTCCATTTAGGACTGGGAAACAAACGCTAGCTCGCCTTACAAGAAACACACTCTGCTTCTGAGAAAAGAGCACTCTTCTACTCTACGGTTTTTCCTATGGGGTCCAAACAGTGAGCTTGCTCAGAACAAAAGAACTGTGCTTCCTACACACGGCAATATCTAGTTCAACTCTGCTTAGGAAACTGACAAGAACAGTAGCTCCTCTTCAGTCTGATACACTGTACTTGCTGAGAACAGATGCGAGTGCTATTTGCACTGTGAATGGCAATTGGAGCACAATAGTGACTCGTCTAACCAGAAAACAACTCTTGCTCGTAGGACAAAAAACTGCATGTGACTCAACTCCATTTAGGACTGGGAAACAAATTCTAGCTCGCCTTACAAGAAACACAATCTGCTTTAGAGAAAAGAGCAGTATTCTACTCTAATGTGTTTCCTATAGGGCCAGAACATTGAGCTTGCTCAGAACAAAAGAACTGTGCTTCCTACACACACGGGCAATATCTAGTTCAACTCTGCTTAGGAAACTGAGAAGAACAGTAGCTCCTCTTCAGTCCAATACACTGTACTTGCTGGGAACAGATGCCAGTGCTATTTGCAATGTGTATGGCAATGGGAGCGCAATAGTAACTTTCCTTACCAGAAAAAAACTCTTGCTCGTAGGACCAGAAACTGCATGTGATTCAACTCCATTTAGGACTGGGAAACATACGCTAGCTCGCCTTACAAGAAACACACTCTGCTTTAGAGAAAAGAGCACTCTTCTACTCTACTGTGTTTCCTATGGGGTCCAAACAGAGAGCTTGCTCAGAACAAAAGAACTGTGCTTCCTACACACACGGACCATATGTAGTTCAACTCTGCTTAGGAAACTGACAAGAACAGTAGCTCCTCTTCATTCCAATACACTGTACTTGCTGGGAAGAGACGCGAGTGCTATTTGCACTGTGTATGGCAATGAGAGCGCAATAGTGACTTTCCTTACCAGAAAACAACTCTTGCTCGTAGGACAAAAAACTGCATGTGACTCAACTCCATTTAGGACTAGGAAACAAACTCTAGCTCGCCTTAGAAGAAACACACTCTGCTTTTGAACAAAGAGCAGTGTTCTACTCTAATGTGTTTCCTATGGGGTCCAAACAATGAGCTTGCTCAGAACAAAAAAACTGTGCTTCCTACACACATGGACCATATCTAGTTCAACTCTGCTTAGGAAACTGACAAGCACAGTAGCTCCTATTCAGTCCAATACACTGTACATGCTGGGAACAGACCCGAGTGCTATTGGCACTGTGTATGGCATTTGGAGCACAATAGTGACTCTTCTTACCAGAAAACAACTCTTGCTCATAGGACCAAAAACTGCATATGACTCAAATCCATTTAGGACTGGGAAACAAACGCGAGCTCACCTTACAAGAAACACACTCTGCTTTAGAGAAAAGAGCACTCTTCTACTCTACTGTGTTTCCTATAGGGCCAGAACAGTGAGCTTGCTCAGAACAAAAGAACTGTGCTTACTACACACACGGGCAATATCTAGTTCAACTCTGCTTAGGAAACTGAGAAGAACAGTAGCTCCTCTTCAGTCCAATACACTGTACTTGCTGTGAAGAGATGCCAGTGCTATTTGCACTGTGTATGGCAATGGGAGCGCAATAGTAACTTTCCTTACCAGAAAACAACTCTTGCTCGTAGGACCAGAAATGGCATGTGATTCAACTCCATTTAGGACTGGGAAACAAACGCTAGCTCGCCTTACAAGAAACACACTCTGCTTTAGAGAAAAGAGCACTCTTCTACTCTACTGTGTTTCCTATGGGGTCCAAACAGAGAGCTTGCTCAGAAAAAAAGAACTGTGCTTCCTACAAACACGGACCATATGTAGTTCAACTCTGCTTAGGAAACTGACAAGAACAGGAGCCCCTCTTCATTCCAATACACTGTACTTGCTGGGAACAGACGCGAGTGCTATTTGCACTGCGTATGGCAATGAGAGCACAATAGTGACTTTCCTTACCAGAAAACAACTCTTGCTCGTAGGACAAAAAACTGCATGTGACTCAACTCCATTTAGGACTGGGAAACAAACTCTAGCTCGCCTTACAAGAAACACACTCTGCTTTTGAGCAAAGAGCAGTATTCTACTCTAATGTGTTTCCTATGGGGTCCAAACAATGAGCTTGCTCAGAACAAAAGAACTGGGCTTCCTACACACACGGACCATATGTAGTTCATCTCTGCTTAGGAAACTGACAAGAACAGTATCTCCTCTTCAGTCCAATACACTGTACTTGCTGGGAACAGGCGCGAGTGCTATTTGCACTGTGTATGGCAATGAGAGCGCAATAGTGACTTTCCTTACCAGAAAACAACTCTTATTCGTAGGACCAGAAACTGCATGTGATTCAACGCCATTTAGGACTGGGAAACAAATGCTAGCTCGCCTTACAAGAAACGCACTCTGCTTTTGAGAAAAGAGCACTCTTCTACTCTACTGTGTTTTCCCATGGGGTGCAAACAGTGAGCTTGCTCAGAACAAAAGAACTGTGCTTCCTACACACATGGACCATATCTAGCTCAACTCTGCTTATGAAACTGACAAGAACAGTAGCTCCTCTTCAGTCCAATACACTGTAATTGCTGGGAACAGACGCGAGTGCTCTTTGCCCTGTGTATGGCAATGACAGCGCAATAGTGACTTTCCTTACCAGAAAACAACTCTTGCTCGTAGGAACACAAACTGCATGTGATTCAACGCAATTTAGGACTGGGAAACAAATGCTAGCTCGCCTTACAAGAAACACTCTCTGCTTTTTAGAAAAGAGCACTCTTCTACTCTACTGTGTTTCCTATGGGGTCCAAACAGTGAGCTTGCTCAGAACAAAAGAACTGTGCTTCCTACACACATGGACCATATCTAGTTCAACTCTGCTTAGGAAACTGACAAGAACAGTAGCTCCTATTCAGTCCAATACACTGTACATGCTGGGAACAGACGCGAGTGCTATTTGCACTGTGTATGGCATTTGGAGCACAATAGTGACTCTTCTTACCAGAAAACAACTCTTGCTCATAGGACCAAAAACTGCATGTGACTCAAATCCATTTAGGATTGGAAACAAACGCGATCTCGCCTTACAAGAAACACACTCTGCTTTAGAGAAAAGAGCACTCTTCTACTCTACTGTGTTTCCTATAGGGCCAGAACAGTGTGCTTGCACAGAACATAATAACTGTGCTTACTACACACACGGGCCATATCTAGTTCAACTCTGCTTAGGAAACTGACAAGAACAGTACCTCCTCTTCAGTCCGATACACTGTACTTGCTGGGAACAGACGCGAGTGCTATTTGCACTGTGTATGGCAATGGGAGCGCAACAGTGACTTTTTTTACCAGAAAACAACTCTAGCTCGTAGGACCAGAAACTGCATGTGATTCAACCCCATTTAGGACTGGGAAACAAACGATAGCTTGCCTTACAAAAAACACACTCTGCTTTTGAGAAAAGAGCACTCTTCTACTCTACTGTGTTTCCTATTGGGTCCGAACAGTGAGCTTGCTCAGAACAAAAGAACTCTGCTTCCTACACACGGCCATATCTAGTTCAATTCTGCTTAGGAACCTGACAAGAACAGTAGATCCTCTTCAGTCCAATACACTCTACTTGCTGGGAACAGATGCCAGTGGTATTTGTCCTGTGTATGGCAATGGCAACGCAATAGTGAATCTTCTTACCAGAAAACAACTCTTGCTCGTAGTACCGGAAACTGCATGGGATTCAACTCCATTTAGGACTGCGGAACAAACTATAGCTCGCATTACAAGAAACACACTCTGCTTTAGAGAAAAGAGCACTCTTCTACTCCACTGTGTTTCCTATGGGGTCCAAACAGTGAGCTTGCTCAGAACAAAAGAACTGTGCTTTCTACACACACGGACCATATGTAGTTCAACTCTGCTTAGGAAACTGACAAGAACAGTATCTCCTCTTCAGTCCGATACACTGTACTTGCTGGGAACAGACGCGAGTGCTATTTGCACTGTGTATGGCAATGACAGCGCAATAGTGACTCTCCTTACCAGAAAACAACTCTTGCTCGTAGGAACACAAACTGCATGTGATTCAACGCCATTTAGGACTGGGAAACAAACTCTAGCTCGCCTTACAAGAAACACACTCTGCTTTTGAGAAAAGAGCACTCATCTACTCTACTGTGTTTCCTATAGGGCCAGAACAGTGAGCTTGCTCAAAACAAAAGAACTGTGCTTCCTACACACACGGCCATATCTAGTTCAATTCTGCTTAGGAACCTGACAAGAACAGTAGCTCCTCTTCAGTCCGATACACTGTACTTGCTGGGAAAGAAGCGAGTGCTATTTGCACTGTGTATGGCAATGGGAGCGCAATAGTGACTTTCCTTACCAGAAAACAACTCTTGCTCGTAGGACCAGAAACTGCATGTGATTCAACTCCATTTAGGACTGGGAAACAAACGATAGCTTGCCTTACAAAAAACACACTCTGCTTTTGAAAAAAGAGCACTCTTCTACTCTACTGTGTTTCCTTTTGGGTCCGAACAGTGAGCTTGCGCAGAACAAAAGAACTGTGCTTCCGACACACACGGCCATATCTAGTTCAATTCTGCTTAGGCACCTGACAAGAACAGTAGATCCTCTTCAGTCCAAAACACTGTAGTTGCTGCGAACAGATGCCAGTGCTATTTGCCCTGTGTTTGACAATGGGAGCGCAACAGTGACTCTTCTTACCAGAAAACAACTCTTGCTCGTAGTACCAGAAACTGCATGGGATTCAACTCCATTTAGGACTGCGGAACAAACTATAGCTCGCATTACAAGAAACACACTCTGCTTTAGAGAAAAGAGCACTCTTCTACTCCACTGTGTTTCCTATGGGGTCCAAACAGTGAGCTTGCTCAGAACAAAAGAACTGTGCTTTCTACACACACGGACCATATGTAGTTCAACTCTGCTTAGGCACCTGACAAGAACAGGAGCTCCTCTTCATTCCAATACACTGTACTTGCTGGGAACAGACGCGAGTGCTATTTGCACTGCGTATGGCAATGAGAGCACAATAGTGACTTTCCTTACCAGAAAACAACTCTTGCTCGTAGGACAAAAAACTGCATGTGACTCAACTCCATTTAGGACTGGGAAACAAACTCTAGCTCGCCTTACAAGAAACACACTCTGCTTTTGAGAAAAGAGCAGTATTCTACTCTAATGTGTTTCCTATGGGGTCCAAACAATGAGCTTGCTCAGAACAAAAGAACTGGGCTTCCTACACACACGGACCATATGTAGTTCATCTCTGCTTAGGAAACTGACAAGAACAGTATCTCCTCTTCAGTCCAATACACTGTACTTGCTGGGAACAGGAGCGAGTGCTATTTGCACTGTGTATTGCAATGAGAGCGCAATAGTGACTTTCCTTACCAGAAAACAACTCTTATTCGTAGGACCAGAAACTGCATGTGATTCAACGCCATTTAGGACTGGGAAACAAATGCTAGCTCGCCTTACAAGAAACGCACTCTGCTTTTGAGAAAAGAGCACTCTTCTACTCTACTGTGTTTTCCCATGGGGTCCAAACAGTGAGCTTGCTCAGAACAAAAGAACTGTGCTTCCTACACACATGGACCATATCTAGCTCAACTCTGCTTATGAAACTGACAAGAACAGTAGCTCCTCTTCAGTCCAATACACTGTAATTGCTGGGAACAGACGCGAGTGCTCTTTGCCCTGTGTATGGCAATGACAGCGCAATAGTGACTTTCCTTACCAGAAAACAACTCTTGCTCGCAGGAACACAAACTGCATGTGATTCAACGCCATTTAGGACTGGGAAACAAACGCTAGCTCGCCTTACAAGAAACACTCTCTGCTTTTTAGAAAAGAGCACTCTTCTACTCTACTGTGTTTCCTATGGGGTCCAAACAGTGAGCTTGCTCAGAACAAAAGAACTGTGCTTCCTACACACATGGACCATATCTAGTTCAACTCTGCTTAGGAAACTGACAAGAACAGTAGCTCCTATTCAGTCCAATACACTGTACATGCTGGGAACAGACGCGAGTGCTATTTGCACTGTGTATGGCATTTGGAGCACAATAGTGACTCTTCTTACCAGAAAACAACTCTTGCTCATAGGACCAAAAACTGCATGTGACTCAAATCCATTTAGGACTGGGAAACAAACGTGATCTCGCCTTACAAGAAACACACTCTGCTTTAGAGAAAAGAGCACTCTTCTACTCTACTGTGTTTCCTATAGGGCCAGAACAGTGTGCTTGCTCAGAACATAATAACTGTGCTTACTACACACACGGGCCATATCTAGTTCAACTCTGCTTAGGAAACTGACAAGAACAGTAGCTCCTCTTCAGTCCGATACACTGTACTTGCTGGGAACAGACGCGAGTGCTATTTGCACTGTGTATGGCAAAGGGAGCACAATAGTGACTTTCCTTACCAGAAAACAACTCTTGCTCGTAGGACCAGAAACTGCATGTGATTCCACTCCATTTAGGACTGGGAAACAAACGCTAGCTCGCCTTACAAGAAACACACTCTGCTTCTGAGAAAAGAGCACTCTTCTACTCTACGGTTTTTCCTATGGGGTCCAAACAGTGAGCTTGCTCAGAACAAAAGAACTGTGCTTCCTACACACGGCAATATCTAGTTCAACTCCGCTTAGGAAACTGACAAGAACAGTAGCTCCTCTTCAGTCTGATACACTGTACTTGCTGAGAACAGATGCGAGTGCTATTTGCACTGTGAATGGCAATTGGAGCACAATAGTGACTCGTCTTACCAGAAAACAAATCTTGCTCGTAGGACAAAAAACTGCATGTGACTCAACTCCATTTAGGACTGGGAAACAAATTCTAGCTCGCCTTACAAGAAACACACTCTGCTTTTGAGAAAAGAGCAGTATTCTACTCTAATGTGTTTCCTATAGGGCCAGAACATTGAGCTTGCTCAGAACAAAAGAACTGTGCTTCCTACACACATGGAACATATCTAGCTCAACTCTGCTTATGAAACTGACAAGAACAGTAGCTCCTCTTCAGTCCAATACACTGTAATTGCTGGGAACTGACACGAGTGCTATTTGCCCTATGTATGGCAATGACAGCGCAATAGTGACTTTCCTTACCAGAAAACAACTCTTGCTCGTAGGACCAGAAACTGCATGTGATTCAACGCCATTTAGGACTGGGAAAAAAATGCTAGCTCGCCTTACAAGAAACGCACTCTGCTTTTGAGAAAAGAGCACTCTTCTACTCTACTGTGTTTCCTATGGGGTCCAAACAGTGAGCTTGCTCAGAACAAAAGAACTGTGCTTCCTACACACATGGAACATATCTAGCTCAACTCTGCTTATGAAACTGACAAGAACAGTAGCTCCTCTTCAGTCCAATACACTGTAATTGCTGGGAACAGACACGAGTGCTATTTGCCCTATGTATGGCAATGACAGCGCAATAGTGACTTTCCTTACCAGAAAACAACTCTTGCTCATAGGAACACAAACTGCATGTGATTCAACTCCTTTTAGGACTGGGAAACAAATGCTAGCTCGACTTACAAGAAACACTCTCTGCTTTTTAGAAAAGAGCACTCTTCTACTCTACTGTGTTTCCTATGTGGTCCAAACAGTGAGCTTGCTCAGAACAAAAAAACTGTGCTTCCTACACACATGGACCATATCTAGTTCAACTCTGCTTAGGAAACTGACAAGCACAGTAGCTCCTATTCAGTCCAATACACTGTACATGCTGGGAACAGACCCGAGTGCTATTGGCACTGTGTATGGCATTTGGAGCACAATAGTGACTCTTCTTACCAGAAAACAACTCTTGCTCATAGGACCAAAAACTGCATATGACTCAAATCCATTTAGGACTGGGAAACAAACGCGAGCTCACCTTACAAGAAACACACTCTGCTTTAGAGAAAAGAGCACTCTTCTACTCTACTGTGTTTCCTATAGGGCCAGAACAGTGAGCTTGCTCAGAACAAAAGAAATGTGCTTACTAAACACACGGGCAATATCTAGTTCAACTCTGCTTAGGAAACTGAGAAGAACAGTAGCTCCTCTTCAGTCCAATACACTGTACTTGCTGTGAAGAGATGCCAGTGCTATTTGCACTGTGTATGGCAATGGGAGCGCAATAGTAACTTTCCTTACCAGAAAACAACTCTTGCTCGTAGGACCAGAAATGGCATGTGATTCAACTCCATTTAGGACTGGGAAACAAACGCTAGCTCGCCTTACAAGAAACACACTCTGCTTTAGAGAAAAGAGCACTCTTCTACTCTACTGTGTTTCCTATGGGGTCCAAACAGAGAGCTTGCTCAGAAAAAAAGAACTGTGCTTCCTACAAACACGGACCATATGTAGTTCAACTCTGCTTAGGAAACTGACAAGAACAGGAGCCCCTCTTCATTCCAATACACTGTACTTGCTGGGAACAGACGCGAGTGCTATTTGCACTGCGTATGGCAATGAGAGCACAATAGTGATTTTCCTTACCAGAAAACAACTCTTGCTCGTAGGACAAAAAACTGCATGTGACTCAACTCCATTTAGGACTGGGAAACAAACTCTAGCTCGCCTTACAAGAAACACACTCTGCTTTGAGCAAAGAGCAGTATTCTACTCTAATGTGTTTCCTATGGGGTCCAAACAATGAGCTTGCTCAGAACAAAAGAACTGGGCTTCCTACACACACGGACCATATGTAGTTCATCTCTGCTTAGGAAACTGACAAGAGCAGTATCTCCTCTTCAGTCCAATACACTGTACTTGCTGGGAACAGGCGCGAGTGCTATTTGCACTGTGTATGGCAATGAGAGCGCAATAGTGACTTTCCTTACCAGAAAACAACTCTTATTCGTAGGACCAGAAACTGCATGTGATTCAACGCCATTTAGGACTGGGAAACAAATGCTAGCTCGCCTTACAAGAAACGCACTCTGCTTTTGAGAAAAGAGCACTCTTCTACTCTACTGTGTTTTCCCATGGGGTGCAAACAGTGAGCTTGCTCAGAACAAAAGAACTGTGCTTCCTACACACATGGACCATATCTAGCTCAACTCTGCTTATGAAACTGACAAGAACAGTAGCTCCTCTTCAGTCCAATACACTGTAATTGCTGGGAACACACGCGAGTGCTCTTTGCCCTGTGTATGGCAATGACAGCGCAATAGTGACTTTCCTTACCAGAAAACAACTCTTGCTCGTAGGAACACAAACTGCATGTGATTCAACGCAATTTAGGACTGGGAAACAAATGCTAGCTCGCCTTACAAGAAACACTCTCTGCTTTTAGAAAAGAGCACTCTTCTACTCTACTGTGTTTCCTATGGGGTCCAAACAGTGAGCTTGCTCAGAACAAAAGAACTGTGCTTCCTACGCACATGGACCATATCTAGTTCAACTCTGCTTAGGAAACTGACAAGAACAGTAGCTCCTATTCAGTCCAATACACTGTACATGCTGGGAACAGACGCGAGTGCTATTTGCACTGTGTATGGCATTTGGAGCACAATAGTGACTCTTCTTACCAGAAAACAACTCTTGCTCATAGGACCAAAAACTGCATGTGACTCAAATCCATTTAGGATTGGAAACAAACGCGATCTCGCCTTACAAGAAACACACTCTGCTTTAGAGAAAAGAGCACTCTTCTACTCTACTGTGTTTCTATAGGGCCAGAACAGTGTGCTTGCACAGAACATAATAACTGTGCTTACTACACACACGGGCCATATCTAGTTCAACTCTGCTTAGGAAACTGACAAGAACAGTACCTCCTCTTCAGTCCGATACACTGTACTTGCTGGGAACAGACGCGAGTGCTATTTGCACTGTGTATGGCAATGGGAGCGCAACAGTGACTTTTTTTACCAGAAAACAACTCTAGCTCGTAGGACCAGAAACTGCATGTGATTCAACCCCCATTTAGGACTGGGAAACAAACGATAGCTTGCCTTACAAAAAACACACTCTGCTTTTGAGAAAAGAGCACTCTTCTACTCTACTGTGTTTCCTATTGGGTCCGAACAGTGAGCTTGCTCAGAACAAAAGAACTCTGCTTCCTACACACGGCCATATCTAGTTCATTTCTGCTTAGGAACCTGACAAGAACAGTAGATCCTCTTCAGTCCAATACACTCTACTTGCTGGGAACAGATGCCAGTGGTATTTGTCCTGTGTATGGCAATGGCAACGCAATAGTGAATCTTCTTACCAGAAAACAACTCTTGCTCGTAGTACCGGAAACTGCATGGGATTCAACTCCATTTAGGACTGCGGAACAAACTATAGCTCGCATTACAAGAAACA